>NW_026263254.1:0-200508 GCF_947179515.1 Apodemus sylvaticus
AATACCACTTCATAAGGAAATACAGTTTTGCAGAGTAAAGACATATACGTACGCATTGGAAACTCTTTACGAGAAGAAATAACGCATAGTACAAAATTAGCTTGTATCTCCAAAACTACACGTTGTATCTCGAAAAGAATTGTTGTGGCGTGTACGTCTTAACATGTAGCATCTAAAGAGAACCAAAAGGAGAATTTTCTTTCGTCAAAATTTTTCAGAAAATCACGTTTTAAGGAAATCCCGCATCGTGCGAAATTATCTTGCATTTCCTAATCAACACGTTGTAAGTCGAAAAGCTTTCATGTTGCGTGTATGTCTAAGTGTGTAGCCTCAAAAGAGAAGGCACAGGACAGTTTTCTCTCGAAAGGATATGTAAGAGTACCACTTCATAAGGAAATACAGTTTTGCAGAGTAAAGACATATACGTACGCATTGGAAACTCTTTACGAGAAGAAATAACGCATAGTACAAAATTAGCTTGTATCTCCAAAACTACACGTTGTATCTCGAAAAGAATTGTTGTGGCGTGTACGTCTTAACATGTAGCATCTAAAGAGAACCAAAAGGAGAATTTTCTTTCGTCAAAATTTTTCAGAAAATCACGTTTTAAGGAAATCCCGCATCGTGCGAAATTATCTTGCTTTTCCTAAACAACACGTTGTAAGTCGAAAAGCTTTCATGTTGCGTGTATGTCTAAGTGTGTAGCCTCAAAAGAGAAGGCACAGGACAGTTTTCTCTCGAAAGGATATGTAAGAATACCACTTCATAAGGAAATACAGTTTTGCAGAGTAAAGACATATACGTACGCATTGGAAACTCTTTACGAGAAGAAATAACGCATCGTACAAAATTAGCTTGTATCTCCAAAACTACACGTTGTATCTCGAAAAGAATTGTTGTGGCGTGTACGTCTTAACATGTAGCATCTAAAGAGAACCAAAAGGAGAATTTTCTTTCGTCAAAATTTTTCAGAAAATCACGTTTTAAGGAAATCCCGCATCGTGCGAAATTATCTTGTTTTTCCTAAACAACACGTTGTAAGTCGAAAAGCTTTCATGTTGCGTGTATGTCTAAGTGTGTAGCCTCAAAAGAGAAGGCACAGGACAGTTTTCTCTCGAAAGGATATGTAAGAATACCACTTCATAAGGAAATACAGTTTTGCAGAGTAAAGACATATACGTACGCATTGGAAACTCTTTACGAGAAGAAATAACGCATAGTACAAAATTAGCTTGTATCTCCAAAACTACACGTTGTATCTCGAAAAGAATTGTTGTGGCGTGTACGTCTTAACATGTAGCATCTAAAGAGAACCAAAAGGAGAATTTTCTTTCGTCAAAATTTTTCAGAAAATCACGTTTTAAGGAAATCCCGCATCGTGCGAAATTATCTTGTTTTTCCTAAACAACACGTTGTAAGTCGAAAAGCTTTCATGTTGCGTGTATGTCTAAGTGTGTAGCCTCAAAAGAGAAGGCACAGGACAGTTTTCTCTCGAAAGGATATGTAAGAATACCACTTCATAAGGAAATACAGTTTTGCAGAGTAAAGACATATACGTACGCATTGGAAACTCTTTACGAGAAGAAATAACGCATAGTACAAAATTAGCTTGTATCTCCAAAACTACACGTTGTATCTCGAAAAGAATTGTTGTGGCGTGTACGTCTTAACATGTAGCATCTAAAGAGAACCAAAAGGAGAATTTTCTTTCGTCAAAATTTTTCAGAAAATCACGTTTTAAGGAAATCCCGCATCGTGCGAAATTATCTTGCATTTCCTAAACAACACGTTGTAAGTCGAAAAGCTTTCATGTTGCGTGTATGTCTAAGTGTGTAGCCTCAAAAGAGAAGGCACAGGACAGTTTTCTCTCGAAAGGATATGTAAGAATACCACTTCATAAGGAAATACAGTTTTGCAGAGTAAAGACATATACGTACGCATTGGAAACTCTTTACGAGAAGAAATAACGCATAGTACAAAATTAGCTTGTATCTCCAAAACTACACGTTGTATCTCGAAAAGAATTGTTGTGGCGTGTGCGTCTTAACATGTAGCATCTAAAGAGAACCAAAAGGAGAATTTTCTTTCGTCAAAATTTTTCAGAAAATCACGTTTTAAGGAAATCCCGCATCGTGCGAAATTATCTTGCTTTTCCTAAACAACACGTTGTAAGTCGAAAAGCTTTCATGTTGCGTGTATGTCTAAGTGTGTAGCCTCAAAAGAGAAGGCACAGGACAGTTTTCTCTCGAAAGGATATGTAAGAATACCACTTCATAAGGAAATACAGTTTTGCAGAGTAAAGACATATACGTACGCATTGGAAACTCTTTACGAGAAGAAATAACGCATCGTACAAAATTAGCTTGTATCTCCAAAACTACACGTTGTATCTCGAAAAGAATTGTTGTGGCGTGTACGTCTTAACATGTAGCATCTAAAGAGAACCAAAAGGAGAATTTTCTTTCGTCAAAATTTTTCAGAAAATCACGTTTTAAGGAAATCCCGCATCGTGGGAAATTATCTTGCTTTTCCTAAACAACACGTTGTAAGTCGAAAAGCTTTCATGTTGCGTGTATGTCTAAGTGTGTAGCCTCAAAAGAGAAGGCACAGGACAGTTTTCTCTCGAAAGGATATGTAAGAATACCACTTCATAAGGAAATACAGTTTTGCAGAGTAAAGACATATACGTACGCATTGGAAACTCTTTACGAGAAGAAATAACGCATAGTACAAAATTAGCTTGTATCTCCAAAACTACACGTTGTATCTCGAAAAGAATTGTTGTGGCGTGTACGTCTTAACATGTAGCATCTAAAGAGAACCAAAAGGAGAATTTTCTTTCGTCAAAATTTTTCAGAAAATCACGTTTTAAGGAAATCCCGCATCGTGCGAAATTATCTTGCTTTTCCTAAACAACACGTTGTAAGTCGAAAAGCTTTCATGTTGCGTGTATGTCTAAGTGTGTAGCCTCAAAAGAGAAGGCACAGGACAGTTTTCTCTCGAAAGGATATGTAAGAATACCACTTCATAAGGAAATACAGTTTTGCAGAGTAAAGACATATACGTACGCATTGGAAACTCTTTACGAGAAGAAATAACGCATAGTACAAAATTAGCTTGTATCTCCAAAACTACACGTTGTATCTCGAAAAGAATTGTTGTGGCGTGTACGTCTTAACATGTAGCATCTAAAGAGAACCAAAAGGAGAATTTTCTTTCGTCAAAATTTTTCAGAAAATCACGTTTTAAGGAAATCCCGCATCGTGCGAAATTATCTTGTTTTTCCTAAACAACACGTTGTAAGTCGAAAAGCTTTCATGTTGCGTGTATGTCTAAGTGTGTAGCCTCAAAAGAGAAGGCACAGGACAGTTTTCTCTCGAAAGGATATGTAAGAATACCACTTCATAAGGAAATACAGTTTTGCAGAGTAAAGACATATACGTACGCATTGGAAACTCTTTACGAGAAGAAATAACGCATAGTACAAAATTAGCTTGTATCTCCAAAACTACACGTTGTATCTCGAAAAGAATTGTTGTGGCGTGTACGTCTTAACATGTAGCATCTAAAGAGAACCAAAAGGAGAATTTTCTTTCGTCAAAATTTTTCAGAAAATCACGTTTTAAGGAAATCCCGCATCGTGCGAAATTATCTTGTTTTTCCTAAACAACACGTTGTAAGTCGAAAAGCTTTCATGTTGCGTGTATGTCTAAGTGTGTAGCCTCAAAAGAGAAAGCACAGGACAGTTTTCTCTCGAAAGGATATGTAAGAATACCACTTCATAAGGAAATACAGTTTTGCAGAGTAAAGACATATACGTACGCATTGGAAACTCTTTACGAGAAGAAATAACGCATAGTACAAAATTAGCTTGTATCTCCAAAACTACACGTTGTATCTCGAAAAGAATTGTTGTGGCGTGTACGTCTTAACATGTAGCATCTAAAGAGAACCAAAAGGAGAATTTTCTTTCGTCAAAATTTTTCAGAAAATCACGTTTTAAGGAAATCCCGCATCGTGCGAAATTATCTTGTTTTTCCTAAACAACACGTTGTAAGTCGAAAAGCTTTCATGTTGCGTGTATGTCTAAGTGTGTAGCCTCAAAAGAGAAGGCACAGGACAGTTTTCTCTCGAAAGGATATGTAAGAATACCACTTCATAAGGAAATACAGTTTTGCAGAGTAAAGACATATACGTACGCATTGGAAACTCTTTACGAGAAGAAATAACGCATCGTACAAAATTAGCTTGTATCTCCAAAACTACACGTTGTATCTCGAAAAGAATTGTTGTGGCGTGTACGTCTTAACATGTAGCATCTAAAGAGAACCAAAAGGAGAATTTTCTTTCGTCAAAATTTTTCAGAAAATCACGTTTTAAGGAAATCCCGCATCGTGCGAAATTATCTTGTTTTTCCTAAACAACACGTTGTAAGTCGAAAAGCTTTCATGTTGCGTGTATGTCTAAGTGTGTAGCCTCAAAAGAGAAGGCACAGGACAGTTTTCTCTCGAAAGGATATGTAAGAATACCACTTCATAAGGAAATACAGTTTTGCAGAGTAAAGACATATACGTACGCATTGGAAACTCTTTACGAGAAGAAATAACGCATAGTACAAAATTATCTTGTATCTCCAAAACTACACGTTGTATCTCGAAAAGAATTGTTGTGGCGTGTACGTCTTAACATGTAGCATCTAAAGAGAACCAAAAGGAGAATTTTCTTTCGTCAAAATTTTTCAGAAAATCACGTTTTAAGGAAATCCCGCATCGTGCGAAATTATCTTGTTTTTCCTAAACAACACGTTGTAAGTCGAAAAGCTTTCATGTTGCGTGTATGTCTAAGTGTGTAGCCTCAAAAGAGAAGGCACAGGACAGTTTTCTCTCGAAAGGATATGTAAGAATACCACTTCATAAGGAAATACAGTTTTGCAGAGTAAAGACATATACGTACGCATTGGAAACTCTTTACGAGAAGAAATAACGCATAGTACAAAATTAGCTTGTATCTCCAAAACTACACGTTGTATCTCGAAAAGAATTGTTGTGGCGTGTACGTCTTAACATGTAGCATCTAAAGAGAACCAAAAGGAGAATTTTCTTTCGTCAAAATTTTTCAGAAAATCACGTTTTAAGGAAATCCCGCATCGTGCGAAATTATCTTGCATTTCCTAAACAACACGTTGTAAGTCGAAAAGCTTTCATGTTGCGTGTATGTCTAAGTGTGTAGCCTCAAAAGAGAAGGCACAGGACAGTTTTCTCTCGAAAGGATATGTAAGAATACCACTTCATAAGGAAATACAGTTTTGCAGAGTAAAGACATATACGTACGCATTGGAAACTCTTTACGAGAAGAAATAACGCATAGTACAAAATTAGCTTGTATCTCCAAAACTACACGTTGTATCTCGAAAAGAATTGTTGTGGCGTGTACGTCTTAACATGTAGCATCTAAAGAGAACCAAAAGGAGAATTTTCTTTCGCCAAAATTTTTCAGAAAATCACGTTTTAAGGAAATCCCGCATCGTGCGAAATTATCTTGCTTTTCCTAAACAACACGTTGTAAGTCGAAAAGCTTTCATGTTGCGTGTATGTCTAAGTGTGTAGCCTCAAAAGAGAAGGCACAGGACAGTTTTCTCTCGAAAGGATATGTAAGAATACCACTTCATAAGGAAATACAGTTTTGCAGAGTAAAGACATATACGTACGCATTGGAAACTCTTTACGAGAAGAAATAACGCATCGTACAAAATTAGCTTGTATCTCCAAAACTACACGTTGTATCTCGAAAAGAATTGTTGTGGCGTGTACGTCTTAACATGTAGCATCTAAAGAGAACCAAAAGGAGAATTTTCTTTCGTCAAAATTTTTCAGAAAATCACGTTTTAAGGAAATCCCGCATCGTGCGAAATTATCTTGCTTTTCCTAAACAACACGTTGTAAGTCGAAAAGCTTTCATGTTGCGTATATGTCTAAGTGTGTAGCCTCAAAAGAGAAGGCACAGGACAGTTTTCTCTCGAAAGGATATGTAAGAATACCACTTCATAAGGAAATACAGTTTTGCAGAGTAAAGACATATACGTACGCATTGGAAACTCTTTACGAGAAGAAATAACGCATAGTACAAAATTAGCTTGTATCTCCAAAACTACACGTTGTATCTCGAAAAGAATTGTTGTGGCGTGTACGTCTTAACATGTAGCATCTAAAGAGAACCAAAAGGAGAATTTTCTTTCGTCAAAATTTTTCAGAAAATCACGTTTTAAGGAAATCCCGCATCGTGCGAAATTATCTTGCATTTCCTAAACAACACGTTGTAAGTCGAAAAGCTTTCATGTTGCGTGTATGTCTAAGTGTGTAGCCTCAAAAGAGAAGGCACAGGACAGTTTTCTCTCGAAAGGATATGTAAGAATACCACTTCATAAGGAAATACAGTTTTGCAGAGTAAAGACATATACGTACGCATTGGAAACTCTTTACGAGAAGAAATAACGCATAGTACAAAATTAGCTTGTATCTCCAAAACTACACGTTGTATCTCGAAAAGAATTGTTGTGGCGTGTACGTCTTAACATGTAGCATCTAAAGAGAACCAAAAGGAGAATTTTCTTTCGCCAAAATTTTTCAGAAAATCACGTTTTAAGGAAATCCCGCATCGTGCGAAATTATCTTGCTTTTCCTAAACAACACGTTGTAAGTCGAAAAGCTTTCATGTTGCGTGTATGTCTAAGTGTGTAGCCTCAAAAGAGAAGGCACAGGACAGTTTTCTCTCGAAAGGATATGTAAGAATACCACTTCATAAGGAAATACAGTTTTGCAGAGTAAAGACATATACGTACGCATTGGAAACTCTTTACGAGAAGAAATAACGCATCGTACAAAATTAGCTTGTATCTCCAAAACTACACGTTGTATCTCGAAAAGAATTGTTGTGGCGTGTACGTCTTAACATGTAGCATCTAAAGAGAACCAAAAGGAGAATTTTCTTTCGTCAAAATTTTTCAGAAAATCACGTTTTAAGGAAATCCCGCATCGTGCGAAATTATCTTGCTTTTCCTAAACAACACGTTGTAAGTCGAAAAGCTTTCATGTTGCGTATATGTCTAAGTGTGTAGCCTCAAAAGAGAAGGCACAGGACAGTTTTCTCTCGAAAGGATATGTAAGAATACCACTTCATAAGGAAATACAGTTTTGCAGAGTAAAGACATATACGTACGCATTGGAAACTCTTTACGAGAAGAAATAACGCATAGTACAAAATTAGCTTGTATCTCCAAAACTACACGTTGTATCTCGAAAAGAATTGTTGTGGCGTGTACGTCTTAACATGTAGCATCTAAAGAGAACCAAAAGGAGAATTTTCTTTCGTCAAAATTTTTCAGAAAATCACGTTTTAAGGAAATCCCGCATCGTGCGAAATTATCTTGCTTTTCCTAAACAACACGTTGTAAGTCGAAAAGCTTTCATGTTGCGTGTATGTCTAAGTGTGTAGCCTCAAAAGAGAAGGCACAAGACAGTTTTCTCTCGAAAGGATATGTAAGAATACCACTTCATAAGCAAATACAGTTTTGCAGAGTAAAGACATATACGTACGCATTGGAAACTCTTTACGAGAAGAAATAACGCATAGTACAAAATTAGCTTGTATCTCCAAAACTACACGTTGTATCTCGAAAAGAATTGTTGTGGCGTGTACGTCTTAACATGTAGCATCTAAAGAGAACCAAAAGGAGAATTTTCTTTCGTCAAAATTTTTCAGAAAATCACGTTTTAAGGAAATCCCGCATCGTGCGAAATTATCTTGTTTTTCCTAAACAACACGTTGTAAGTCGAAAAGCTTTCATGTTGCGTGTATGTCTAAGTGTGTAGCCTCAAAAGAGAAGGCACAGGACAGTTTTCTCTCGAAAGGATATGTAAGAATACCACTTCATAAGGAAATACAATTTTGCAGAGTAAAGACATATACGTACGCATTGGAAACTCTTTACGAGAAGAAATAACGCATAGTACAAAATTAGCTTGTATCTCCAAAACTACACGTTGTATCTCGAAAAGAATTGTTGTGACGTGTACGTCTTAACATGTAGCATCTAAAGAGAACCAAAAGGAGAATTTTCTTTCGTCAAAATTTTTCAGAAAATCACGTTTTAAGGAAATCCCGCATCGTGCGAAATTATCTTGTTTTTCCTAAACAACACGTTGTAAGTCGAAAAGCTTTCATGTTGCGTGTATGTCTAAGTGTGTAGCCTCAAAAGAGAAGGCACAGGACAGTTTTCTCTCGAAAGGATATGTAAGAATACCACTTCATAAGGAAATACAGTTTTGCAGAGTAAAGACATATACGTACGCATTGGAAACTCTTTACGAGAAGAAATAACGCATCGTACAAAATTAGCTTGTATCTCCAAAACTACACGTTGAATCTCGAAAAGAATTGTTGTGGCGTGTACGTCTTAACATGTAGCATCTAAAGAGAACCAAAAGGAGAATTTTCTTTCGTCAAAATTTTTCAGAAAATCACGTTTTAAGGAAATCCCGCATCGTGCGAAATTATCTTGTTTTTCCTAAACAACACGTTGTAAGTCGAAAAGCTTTCATGTTGCGTGTATGTCTAAGTGTGTAGCCTCAAAAGAGAAGGCACAGGACAGTTTTCTCTCGAAAGGATATGTAAGAATACCACTTCATAAGGAAATACAGTTTTGCAGAGTAAAGACATATACGTACGCATTGGAAACTCTTTACGAGAAGAAATAACGCATCGTACAAAATTAGCTTGTATCTCCAAAACTACACGTTGTATCTCGAAAAGAATTGTTGTGGCGTGTACGTCTTAACATGTAGCATCTAAAGAGAACCAAAAGGAGAATTTTCTTTCGTCAAAATTTTTCAGAAAATCACGTTTTAAGGAAATCCCGCATCGTGCGAAATTATCTTCTTTTTCCTAAACAACACGTTGTAAGTCGAAAAGCTTTCATGTTGCGTGTATGTCTAAGTGTGTAGCCTCAAAAGAGAAGGCACAGGACAGTTTTCTCTCGAAAGGATATGTAAGAATACCACTTCATAAGGAAATACAGTTTTGCAGAGTAAAGACATATACGTACGCATTGGAAACTCTTTACGAGAAGAAATAACGCATAGTACAAAATTAGCTTGTATCTCCAAAACTACACGTTGTATCTCGAAAAGAATTGTTGTGGCGTGTACGTCTTAACATGTAGCATCTAAAGAGAACCAAAAGGAGAATTTTCTTTCGTCAAAATTTTTCAGAAAATCACGTTTTAAGGAAATCCCATATCGTGCGAAATTATCTTGCATTTCCTAAACAACACGTTGTAAGTCGAAAAGCTTTCATGTTGCGTGTATGTCTAAGTGTGTAGCCTCAAAAGAGAAGGCACAGGACAATTTTCTCTCGAAAGGATATGTAAGAATACCACTTCATAAGGAAATACAGTTTTGCAGAGTAAAGACATATACGTACGCATTGGAAACTCTTTACGAGAAGAAATAACGCATCGTACAAAATTAGCTTGTATCTCCAAAACTACACGTTGTATCTCGAAAAGAATTGTTGTGGCGTGTACGTCTTAACATGTAGCATCTAAAGAGAACCAAAAGGAGAATTTTCTTTCGTCAAAATTTTTCAGAAAATCACGTGTTAAGGAAATCCCGCATCGTGCGAAATTATCTTGTTTTTCCTAAACAACACGTTGTAAGTCGAAAAGTTTTCATGTTGCGTGTATGTCTAAGTGTGTAGCCTCAAAAGAGAAGGCACAGGACAGTTTTCTCTCGAAAGGATATGTAAGAATACCCCTTCATAAGGAAATACAGTTTTGCAGAGTAAAGACATATACGTACGCATTGGAAACTCTTTACGAGAAGAAATAACGCATCGTACAAAATTAGCTTGTATCTCCAAAACTACACGTTGTATCTCGAAAAGAATTGTTGTGGCGTGTACGTCTTAACATGTAGCATCTAAAGAGAACCAAAAGGAGAATTTTCTTTCGTCAAAATTTTTCAGAAAATCACGTTTTAAGGAAATCCCGCATCGTGCGAAATTATCTTGTTTTTCCTAAACAACACATTGTAAGTCGAAAAGCTTTCATGTTGCGTTTATGTCTAAGTGTGTAGCCTCAAAAGAGAAGGCACAGGACAGTTTTCTCTCGAAAGGATATGTAAGAATACCACTTCATAAGGAAATACAGTTTTGCAGAGTAAAGACATATACGTACGCATTGGAAACTCTTTACGAGAAGAAATAACGCATAGTACAAAATTAGCTTGTATCTCCAAAACTACACGTTGTATCTCGAAAAGAATTGTTGTGGCGTGTACGTCTTAACATGTAGCATCTAAAGCGAACCAAAAGGAGAATTTTCTTTCGTCAAAATTTTCAGAAAATCACGTTTTAAGGAAATCCCGCATCGTGCGAAATTATCTTGTTTTTCCTAAACAACACGTTGTAAGTCGAAAAGCTTTCATGTTGCGTGTATGTCTAAGTGTGTAGCCTCAAAAGAGAAGGCACAGGACAGTTTTCTCTCGAAAGGATATGTAAGAATACCACTTCATAAGGAAATACAGTTTTGCAGAGTAAAGACATATACGTACGCATTGGAAACTCTTTACGAGAAGAAATAACGCATCGTACAAAATTAGCTTGTATCTCCAAAACTACACGTTGTATCTCGAAAAGAATTGTTGTGGCGTGTACGTCTTAACATGTAGCATCTAAAGAGAACCAAAAGGAGAATTTTCTTTCGTCAAAATTTTTCAGAAAATCACGTTTTAAGGAAATCCCGCATCGTGCGAAATTATCTTGTTTTTCCTAAACAACACGTTGTAAGTCGAAAAGCTTTCATGTTGCGTGTATGTCTAAGTGTGTAGCCTCAAAAGAGAAGGCACAGGACAGTTTTCTCTCGAAAGGATATGTAAGAATACCACTTCATAAGGAAATACAGTTTTGCAGAGTAAAGACATATACGTACGCATTGGAAACTCTTTACGAGAAGAAATAACGCATAGTACAAAATTAGCTTGTATCTCCAAAACTACACGTTGTATCTCGAAAAGAATTGTTGTGGCGTGTACGTCTTAACATGTAGCATCTAAAGAGAACCAAAAGGAGAATTTTCTTTCGTCAAAATTTTTCAGAAAATCACGTTTTAAGGAAATCCCGCATCGTGCGAAATTATCTTGTTTTTCCTAAACAACACGTTGTAAGTCGAAAAGCTTTCATGTTGCGTGTATGTCTAAGTGTGTAGCCTCAAAAGAGAAGGCACAGGACAGTTTTCTCTCGAAAGGATATGTAAGAATACCACTTCATAAGGAAATACAGTTTTGCAGAGTAAAGACATATACGTACGCATTGGAAACTTTACAAGAAGAAATAACGCATAGTACAAAATTAGCTTGTATCTCCAAAACTACACGTTGTATCTCGAAAAGAATTGTTGTGGCGTGTACGTCTTAACATGTAGCATCTAAAGAGAACCAAAAGGAGAATTTTCTTTCGTCAAAATTTTTCAGAAAATCACGTTTTAAGGAAATCCCGCATCGTGCGAAATTATCTTGCTTTTCCTAAACAACACGTTGTAAGTCGAAAAGCTTTCATGTTGCGTGTATGTCTAAGTGTGTAGCCTCAAAAGAGAAGGCACAGGACAGTTTTCTCTCGAAAGGATATGTAAGAATACCACTTCATAAGGAAATACAGTTTTGCAGAGTAAAGACATATACGTACGCATTGGAAACTCTTTACGAGAAGTAATAACGCATAGTACAAAATTAGCTTGTATCTCCAAAACTACACGTTGTATCTCGAAAAGAATTGTTGTGGCGTGTACGTCTTAACATGTAGCATCTAAAGAGAACCAAAAGGAGAATTTTCTTTCGTCAAAATTTTTCAGAAAATCACGTTTTAAGGAAATCCCGCATTGTGCGAAATTATCTTGCATTTCCTAAACAACACGTTGTAAGTCGAAAAGCTTTCATGTTGCGTGTATGTCTAAGTGTGTAGCCTCAAAAGAGAAGGCACAGGACAGTTTTCTCTCGAAAGGATATGTAAGAATACCACTTCATAAGGAAATACAGTTTTGCAGAGTAAAGACATATACGTACGCATTGGAAACTCTTTACGAGAAGAAATAACGCATAGTACAAAATTAGCTTGTATCTCCAAAACTACACGTTGTATCTCGAAAAGAATTGTTGTGGCGTGTACGTCTTAACATGTAGCATCTAAAGAGAACCAAAAGGAGAATTTTCTTTCGTCAAAATTTTTCAGAAAATCACGTTTTAAGGAAATCCCGCATCGTGCGAAATTATCTTGCATTTCCTAAACAACACGTTGTAAGTCGAAAAGCTTTCATGTTGCGTGTATGTCTAAGTGTGTAGCCTCAAAAGAGAAGGCACAGGACAGTTTTCTCTCGAAAGGATATGTAAGAATACCACTTCATAAGGAAATACAGTTTTGCAGAGTAAAGACATATACGTACGCATTGGAAACTCTTTACGAGAAGAAATAACGCATCGTAAAAAATTAGCTTGTATCTCCAAAACTACACGTTGTATCTCGAAAAGAATTGTTGTGGCGTGTACGTCTTAACATGTAGCATCTAAAGAGAACCAAAAGGAGAATTTTCTTTCGTCAAAATTTTTCAGAAAATCACGTTTTAAGGAAATCCCGCATCGTGCGAAATTATCTTGTTTTTCCTAAACAACACATTGTAAGTCGAAAAGCTTTCATGTTGCGTCTATGTCTAAGTGTGTAGCCTCAAAAGAGAAGGCACAGGACAGTTTTCTCTCGAAAGGATATGTAAGAATACCACTTCATAAGGAAATACAGTTTTGCAGAGTAAAGACATATACGTACGCATTGGAAACTCTTTACGAGAAGAAATAACGCATAGTACAAAATTAGCTTGTATCTCCAAAACTACACGTTGTATCTCGAAAAGAATTGTTGTGGCGTGTACGTCTTAACATGTAGCATCTAAAGCGAACCAAAAGGAGAATTTTCTTTCGTCAAAATTTTCAGAAAATCACGTTTTAAGGAAATCCCGCATCGTGCGAAATTATCTTGTTTTTCCTAAACAACACGTTGTAAGTCGAAAAGCTTTCATGTTGCGTGTATGTCTAAGTGTGTAGCCTCAAAAGAGAAGGCACAGGACAGTTTTCTCTCGAAAGGATATGTAAGAATACCACTTCATAAGGAAATACAGTTTTGCAGAGTAAAGACATATACGTACGCATTGGAAACTCTTTACGAGAAGAAATAACGCATAGTACAAAATTAGCTTGTATCTCCAAAACTACACGTTGTATCTCGAAAAGAATTGTTGTGGCGTGTACGTCTTAACATGTAGCATCTAAAGAGAACCAAAAGGAGAATTTTCTTTCGTCAAAATTTTTCAGAAAATCACGTTTTAAGGAAATCCCGCATCGTGCGAAATTATCTTGTTTTTCCTAAACAACACGTTGTAAGTCGAAAAGCTTTCATGTTGCGTGTATGTCTAAGTGTGTAGCCTCAAAAGAGAAGGCACAGGACAGTTTTCTCTCGAAAGGATATGTAAGAATACCACTTCATAAGGAAATACAGTTTTGCAGAGTAAAGACATATACGTACGCATTGGAAACTCTTTACGAGAAGAAATAACGCATAGTACAAAATTAGCTTGTATCTCCAAAACTACACGTTGTATCTCGAAAAGAATTGTTGTGGCGTGTACGTCTTAACATGTAGCATCTAAAGAGAACCAAAAGGAGAATTTTCTTTCGTCAAAATTTTTCAGAAAATCACGTTTTAAGGAAATCCCGCATCGTGCGAAATTATCTTGTTTTTCCTAAACAACACGTTGTAAGTCGAAAAGCTTTCATGTTGCGTGTATGTCTAAGTGTGTAGATTCAAAAGAGAAGGCACAGGACAGTTTTCTCTCGAAAGGATATGTAAGAATACCACTTCATAAGGAAATACAGTTTTGCAGAGTAAAGACATATACGTACGCATTGGAAACTCTTTACGAGAAGAAATAACGCATCGTACAAAATTAGCTTGTATCTCCAAAACTACACGTTGTATCTCGAAAAGAATTGTTGTGGCGTGTACGTCTTAACATGTAGCATCTAAAGAGAACCAAAAGGAAAATGTTCTTTCGTCAAAATTTTTCAGAAAATCACGTTTTAAGGAAATCCCGCATCGTGCGAAATTATCTTGTTTTTCCTAAACAACACGTTGTAAGTCGAAAAGCTTTCATGTTGCGTGTATGTCTAAGTGTGTAGCCTCAAAAGAGAAGGCACAGGACAGTTTTCTCTCGAAAGGATATGTAAGAATACCACTTCATAAGGAAATACAGTTTTGCAGAGTAAAGACATATACGTACGCATTGGAAACTCTTTACGAGAAGAAATAACGCATAGTACAAAATTAGCTTGTATCTCCAAAACTACACGTTGTATCTCGAAAAGAATTGTTGTGGCGTGTACGTCTTAACATGTAGCATCTAAAGAGAACCAAATGGAGAATTTTCTTTCGTCAAAATTTTTCAGAAAATCACGTTTTAAGGAAATCCCGCATCGTGCGAAATTATCTTGCTTTTCCTAAACAACACGTTGTAAGTCGAAAAGCTTTCATGTTGCGTGTACGTCTAAGTGTGTAGCCTCAAAAGAGAAGGCACAGGACAGTTTTCTCTCGAAAGGATATGTAAGAATACCACTTCATAAGCAAATACAGTTTTGCAGAGTAAAGACATATACGTACGCATTGGAAACTCTTTACGAGAAGAAATAACGCATCGTACAAAATTAGCTTGTATCTCCAAAACTACACGTTGTATCTCGAAAAGAATTGTTGTGGCGTGTACGTCTTAACATGTAGCATCTAAAGAGAACCAAAAGGAGAATTTTCTTTCGTCAAAATTTTTCAGAAAATCACGTTTTAAGGAAATCCCGCATCGTGCGAAATTATCTTGTTTTTCCTAAACAACACGTTGTAAGTCGAAAAGCTTTCATGTTGCGTGTATGTCTAAGTGTGTAGCCTCAAAAGAGAAGGCACAGGACAGTTTTCTCTCGAAAGGATATGTAAGAATACCACTTCATAAGGAAATACAGTTTTGCAGAGTAAAGACATATACGTACGCATTGGAAACTCTTTACGAGAAGAAATAACGCATAGTACAAAATTAGCTTGTATCTCCAAAACTACACGTTATATCTCGAAAAGAATTGTTGTGGCGTGTACGTCTCAACATGTAGCATCTAAAGAGAACCAAAAGGAGAATTTTCTTTCGTCAAAATTTTTCAGAAAATCACGTTTTAAGGAAATCCCGCATCGTGCGAAATTATCTTGTTTTTCCTAAACAACACGTTGTAAGTCGAAAAGCTTTCATGTTGCGTGTATGTCTAAGTGTGTAGCCTCAAAAGAGAAGGCACAGGACAGTTTTCTCTCGAAAGGATATGTAAGAATACCACTTCATAAGGAAATACAGTTTTGCAGAGTAAAGACATATACGTACGCATTGGAAACTCTTTACGAGAAGAAATAACGCATAGTACAAAATTAGCTTGTATCTCCAAAACTACACGTTGTATCTCGAAAAGAATTGTTGTGGCGTGTACGTCTTAACATGTAGCATCTAAAGAGAACCAAAAGGAGAATTTTCTTTCGTCAAAATTTTTCAGAAAATCACGTTTTAAGGAAATCCCGCATCGTGCGAAATTATCTTGCATTTCCTAAACAACACGTTGTAAGTCGAAAAGCTTTCATGTTGCGTGTATGTCTAAGTGTGTAGCCTCAAAAGAGAAGGCACAGTACAGTTTTCTCTCGAAAGTATATGTAAGAATACCACTTCATAAGGAAATACAGTTTTGCAGAGTAAAGACATATACGTACGCATTGGAAACTCTTTACGAGAAGAAATAACGCATCGTACAAAATTAGCTTGTATCTCCAAAACTACACGTTGTATCTCGAAAAGAATTGTTGTGGCGTGTACGTCTTAACATGTAGCATCTAAAGAGAACCAAAAGGAGAATTTTCTTTCGTCAAAATTTTTCAGAAAATCACGTGTTAAGGAAATCCCGCATCGTGCGAAATTATCTTGTTTTTCCTAAACAACACGTTGTAAGTCGAAAAGTTTTCATGTTGCGTGTATGTCTAAGTGTGTAGCCTCAAAAGAGAAGGCACAGGACAGTTTTCTCTCGAAAGGATATGTAAGAATACCACTTCATAAGGAAATACAGTTTTGCAGAGTAAAGACATATACGTACGCATTGGAAACTCTTTACGAGAAGAAATAACGCATCGTACAAAATTAGCTTGTATCTCCAAAACTACACGTTGTATCTCGAAAAGAATTGTTGTGGCGTGTACGTCTTAACATGTAGCATCTAAAGAGAACCAAAAGGAGAATTTTCTTTCGTCAAAATTTTTCAGAAAATCACGTTTTAAGGAAATCCCGCATCGTGCGAAATTATCTTGTTTTTCCTAAACAACACATTGTAAGTCGAAAAGCTTTCATGTTGCGTTTATGTCTAAGTGTGTAGCCTCAAAAGAGAAGGCACAGGACAGTTTTCTCTCGAAAGGATATGTAAGAATACCACTTCATAAGGAAATACAGTTTTGCAGAGTAAAGACATATACGTACGCATTGGAAACTCTTTACGAGAAGAAATAACGCATAGTACAAAATTAGCTTGTATCTCCAAAACTACACGTTGTATCTCGAAAAGAATTGTTGTGGCGTGTACGTCTTAACATGTAGCATCTAAAGCGAACCAAAAGGAGAATTTTCTTTCGTCAAAATTTTCAGAAAATCACGTTTTAAGGAAATCCCGCATCGTGCGAAATTATCTTGTTTTTCCTAAACAACACGTTGTAAGTCGAAAAGCTTTCATGTTGCGTGTATGTCTAAGTGTGTAGCCTCAAAAGAGAAGGCACAGGACAGTTTTCTCTCGAAAGGATATGTAAGAATACCACTTCATAAGGAAATACAGTTTTGCAGAGTAAAGACATATACGTACGCATTGGAAACTCTTTACGAGAAGAAATAACGCATCGTACAAAATTAGCTTGTATCTCCAAAACTACACGTTGTATCTCGAAAAGAATTGTTGTGGCGTGTACGTCTTAACATGTAGCATCTAAAGAGAACCAAAAGGAGAATTTTCTTTCGTCAAAATTTTTCAGAAAATCACGTGTTAAGGAAATCCCGCATCGTGCGAAATTATCTTGTTTTTCCTAAACAACACGTTGTAAGTCGAAAAGTTTTCATGTTGCGTGTATGTCTAAGTGTGTAGCCTCAAAAGAGAAGGCACAGGACAGTTTTCTCTCGAAAGGATATGTAAGAATACCACTTCATAAGGAAATACAGTTTTGCAGAGTAAAGACATATACGTACGCATTGGAAACTCTTTACGAGAAGAAATAACGCATCGTACAAAATTAGCTTGTATCTCCAAAACTACACGTTGTATCTCGAAAAGAATTGTTGTGGCGTGTACGTCTTAACATGTAGCATCTAAAGAGAACCAAAAGGAGAATTTTCTTTCGTCAAAATTTTTCAGAAAATCACGTTTTAAGGAAATCCCGCATCGTGCGAAATTATCTTGTTTTTCCTAAACAACACATTGTAAGTCGAAAAGCTTTCATGTTGCGTTTATGTCTAAGTGTGTAGCCTCAAAAGAGAAGGCACAGGACAGTTTTCTCTCGAAAGGATATGTAAGAATACCACTTCATAAGGAAATACAGTTTTGCAGAGTAAAGACATATACGTACGCATTGGAAACTCTTTACGAGAAGAAATAACGCATAGTACAAAATTAGCTTGTATCTCCAAAACTACACGTTGTATCTCGAAAAGAATTGTTGTGGCGTGTACGTCTTAACATGTAGCATCTAAAGCGAACCAAAAGGAGAATTTTCTTTCGTCAAAATTTTCAGAAAATCACGTGTTAAGGAAATCCCGCATCGTGCGAAATTATCTTGTTTTTCCTAAACAACACGTTGTAAGTCGAAAAGCTTTCATGTTGCGTGTATGTCTAAGTGTGTAGCCTCAAAAGAGAAGGCACAGGACAGTTTTCTCTCGAAAGGATATGTAAGAATACCACTTCATAAGGAAATACAGTTTTGCAGAGTAAAGACATATACGTACGCATTGGAAACTCTTTACGAGAAGAAATAACGCATCGTACAAAATTAGCTTGTATCTCCAAAACTACACGTTGTATCTCGAAAAGAATTGTTGTGGCGTGTACGTCTTAACATGTAGCATCTAAAGAGAACCAAAAGGAGAATTTTCTTTCGTCAAAATTTTTCAGAAAATCACGTTTTAAGGAAATCCCGCATCGTGCGAAATTATCTTGTTTTTCCTAAACAACACGTTGTAAGTCGAAAAGCTTTCATGTTGCGTGTATGTCTAAGTGTGTAGCCTCAAAAGAGAAGGCACAGGACAGTTTTCTCTCGAAAGGATATGTAAGAATACCACTTCATAAGGAAATACAGTTTTGCAGAGTAAAGACATATACGTACGCATTGGAAACTCTTTACGAGAAGAAATAACGCATAGTACAAAATTAGCTTGTATCTCCAAAACTACACGTTGTATCTCGAAAAGAATTGTTGTGGCGTGTACGTCTTAACATGTAGCATCTAAAGAGAACCAAAAGGAGAATTTTCTTTCGTCAAAATTTTTCAGAAAATCACGTTTTAAGGAAATCCCGCATCGTGCGAAATTATCTTGTTTTTCCTAAACAACACGTTGTAAGTCGAAAAGCTTTCATGTTGCGTGTATGTCTAAGTGTGTAGCCTCAAAAGAGAAGGCACAGGACAGTTTTCTCTCGAAAGGATATGTAAGAATACCACTTCATAAGGAAATACAGTTTTGCAGAGTAAAGACATATACGTACGCATTGGAAACTCTTTACGAGAAGAAATAACGCATAGTACAAAATTAGCTTGTATCTCCAAAACTACACGTTGTATCTCGAAAAGAATTGTTGTGGCGTGTACGTCTTAACATGTAGCATCTAAAGAGAACCAAATGGAGAATTTTCTTTCGTCAAAATTTTTCAGAAAATCACGTTTTAAGGAAATCCCGCATCGTGCGAAATTATCTTGCTTTTCCTAAACAACACGTTGTAAGTCGAAAAGCTTTCATGTTGCGTGTACGTCTAAGTGTGTAGCCTCAAAAGAGAAGGCACAGGACAGTTTTCTCTCGAAAGGATATGTAAGAATACCACTTCATAAGCAAATACAGTTTTGCAGAGTAAAGACATATACGTACGCATTGGAAACTCTTTACGAGAAGAAATAACGCATCGTACAAAATTAGCTTGTATCTCCAAAACTACACGTTGTATCTCGAAAAGAATTGTTGTGGCGTGTACGTCTTAACATGTAGCATCTAAAGAGAACCAAAAGGAGAATTTTCTTTCGTCAAAATTTTTCAGAAAATCACGTTTTAAGGAAATCCCGCATCGTGCGAAATTATCTTGTTTTTCCTAAACAACACGTTGTAAGTCGAAAAGCTTTCATGTTGCGTGTATGTCTAAGTGTGTAGCCTCAAAAGAGAAGGCACAGGACAGTTTTCTCTCGAAAGGATATGTAAGAATACCACTTCATAAGGAAATACAGTTTTGCAGAGTAAAGACATATACGTACGCATTGGAAACTCTTTACGAGAAGAAATAACGCATAGTACAAAATTAGCTTGTATCTCCAAAACTACACGTTATATCTCGAAAAGAATTGTTGTGGCGTGTACGTCTCAACATGTAGCATCTAAAGAGAACCAAAAGGAGAATTTTCTTTCGTCAAAATTTTTCAGAAAATCACGTTTTAAGGAAATCCCGCATCGTGCGAAATTATCTTGTTTTTCCTAAACAACACGTTGTAAGTCGAAAAGCTTTCATGTTGCGTGTATGTCTAAGTGTGTAGCCTCAAAAGAGAAGGCACAGGACAGTTTTCTCTCGAAAGGATATGTAAGAATACCACTTCATAAGGAAATACAGTTTTGCAGAGTAAAGACATATACGTACGCATTGGAAACTCTTTACGAGAAGAAATAACGCATAGTACAAAATTAGCTTGTATCTCCAAAACTACACGTTGTATCTCGAAAAGAATTGTTGTGGCGTGTACGTCTTAACATGTAGCATCTAAAGAGAACCAAAAGGAGAATTTTCTTTCGTCAAAATTTTTCAGAAAATCACGTGTTAAGGAAATCCCGCATCGTGCGAAATTATCTTGTTTTTCCTAAACAACACGTTGTAAGTCGAAAAGTTTTCATGTTGCGTGTATGTCTAAGTGTGTAGCCTCAAAAGAGAAGGCACAGGACAGTTTTCTCTCGAAAGGATATGTAAGAATACCACTTCATAAGGAAATACAGTTTTGCAGAGTAAAGACATATACGTACGCATTGGAAACTCTTTACGAGAAGAAATAACGCATCGTACAAAATTAGCTTGTATCTCCAAAACTACACGTTGTATCTCGAAAAGAATTGTTGTGGCGTGTACGTCTTAACATGTAGCATCTAAAGAGAACCAAAAGGAGAATTTTCTTTCGTCAAAATTTTTCAGAAAATCACGTTTTAAGGAAATCCCGCATCGTGCGAAATTATCTTGTTTTTCCTAAACAACACATTGTAAGTCGAAAAGCTTTCATGTTGCGTTTATGTCTAAGTGTGTAGCCTCAAAAGAGAAGGCACAGGACAGTTTTCTCTCGAAAGGATATGTAAGAATACCACTTCATAAGGAAATACAGTTTTGCAGAGTAAAGACATATACGTACGCATTGGAAACTCTTTACGAGAAGAAATAACGCATAGTACAAAATTAGCTTGTATCTCCAAAACTACACGTTGTATCTCGAAAAGAATTGTTGTGGCGTGTACGTCTTAACATGTAGCATCTAAAGCGAACCAAAAGGAGAATTTTCTTTCGTCAAAATTTTCAGAAAATCACGTTTTAAGGAAATCCCGCATCGTGCGAAATTATCTTGTTTTTCCTAAACAACACGTTGTAAGTCGAAAAGCTTTCATGTTGCGTGTATGTCTAAGTGTGTAGCCTCAAAAGAGAAGGCACAGGACAGTTTTCTCTCGAAAGGATATGTAAGAATACCACTTCATAAGGAAATACAGTTTTGCAGAGTAAAGACATATACGTACGCATTGGAAACTCTTTACGAGAAGAAATAACGCATCGTACAAAATTAGCTTGTATCTCCAAAACTACACGTTGTATCTCGAAAAGAATTGTTGTGGCGTGTACGTCTTAACATGTAGCATCTAAAGAGAACCAAAAGGAGAATTTTCTTTCGTCAAAATTTTTCAGAAAATCACGTGTTAAGGAAATCCCGCATCGTGCGAAATTATCTTGTTTTTCCTAAACAACACGTTGTAAGTCGAAAAGTTTTCATGTTGCGTGTATGTCTAAGTGTGTAGCCTCAAAAGAGAAGGCACAGGACAGTTTTCTCTCGAAAGGATATGTAAGAATACCACTTCATAAGGAAATACAGTTTTGCAGAGTAAAGACATATACGTACGCATTGGAAACTCTTTACGAGAAGAAATAACGCATCGTACAAAATTAGCTTGTATCTCCAAAACTACACGTTGTATCTCGAAAAGAATTGTTGTGGCGTGTACGTCTTAACATGTAGCATCTAAAGAGAACCAAAAGGAGAATTTTCTTTCGTCAAAATTTTTCAGAAAATCACGTTTTAAGGAAATCCCGCATCGTGCGAAATTATCTTGTTTTTCCTAAACAACACATTGTAAGTCGAAAAGCTTTCATGTTGCGTTTATGTCTAAGTGTGTAGCCTCAAAAGAGAAGGCACAGGACAGTTTTCTCTCGAAAGGATATGTAAGAATACCACTTCATAAGGAAATACAGTTTTGCAGAGTAAAGACATATACGTACGCATTGGAAACTCTTTACGAGAAGAAATAACGCATAGTACAAAATTAGCTTGTATCTCCAAAACTACACGTTGTATCTCGAAAAGAATTGTTGTGGCGTGTACGTCTTAACATGTAGCATCTAAAGCGAACCAAAAGGAGAATTTTCTTTCGTCAAAATTTTCAGAAAATCACGTGTTAAGGAAATCCCGCATCGTGCGAAATTATCTTGTTTTTCCTAAACAACACGTTGTAAGTCGAAAAGCTTTCATGTTGCGTGTATGTCTAAGTGTGTAGCCTCAAAAGAGAAGGCACAGGACAGTTTTCTCTCGAAAGGATATGTAAGAATACCACTTCATAAGGAAATACAGTTTTGCAGAGTAAAGACATATACGTACGCATTGGAAACTCTTTACGAGAAGAAATAACGCATCGTACAAAATTAGCTTGTATCTCCAAAACTACACGTTGTATCTCGAAAAGAATTGTTGTGGCGTGTACGTCTTAACATGTAGCATCTAAAGAGAACCAAAAGGAGAATTTTCTTTCGTCAAAATTTTTCAGAAAATCACGTTTTAAGGAAATCCCGCATCGTGCGAAATTATCTTGTTTTTCCTAAACAACACGTTGTAAGTCGAAAAGCTTTCATGTTGCGTGTATGTCTAAGTGTGTAGCCTCAAAAGAGAAGGCACAGGACAGTTTTCTCTCGAAAGGATATGTAAGAATACCACTTCATAAGGAAATACAGTTTTGCAGAGTAAAGACATATACGTACGCATTGGAAACTCTTTACGAGAAGAAATAACGCATAGTACAAAATTAGCTTGTATCTCCAAAACTACACGTTGTATCTCGAAAAGAATTGTTGTGGCGTGTACGTCTTAACATGTAGCATCTAAAGAGAACCAAAAGGAGAATTTTCTTTCGTCAAAATTTTTCAGAAAATCACGTTTTAAGGAAATCCCGCATCGTGCGAAATTATCTTGTTTTTCCTAAACAACACGTTGTAAGTCGAAAAGCTTTCATGTTGCGTGTATGTCTAAGTGTGTAGCCTCAAAAGAGAAGGCACAGGACAGTTTTCTCTCGAAAGGATATGTAAGAATACCACTTCATAAGGAAATACAGTTTTGCAGAGTAAAGACATATACATACGCATTGGAAACTCTTTACGAGAAGAAATAATGCATAGTACAAAATTAGCTTGTATCTCCAAAACTACACGTTGTATCTCGAAAAGAATTGTTGTGGCGTGTACGTCTTAACATGTAGCATCTAAAGAGAACCAAAAGGAGAATTTTCTTTCGTCAAAATTTTTCAGAAAATCACGTTTTAAGGAAATCCCGCATCGTGCGAAATTATCTTGCTTTTCCTAAACAACACGTTGTAAGTCGAAAAGCTTTCATGTTGCGTGTATGTCTAAGTGTGTAGCCTCAAAAGAGAAGGCACAGGACAGTTTTCTCTCGAAAGGATATGTAAGAATACCACTTCATAAGGAAATACAGTTTTGCAGAGTAAAGACATATACGTACGCATTGGAAACTTTACAAGAAGAAATAACGCATAGTACAAAATTAGCTTGTATCTCCAAAACTACACGTTGTATCTCGAAAAGAATTGTTGTGGCGTGTACGTCTTAACATGTAGCATCTAAAGAGAACCAAAAGGAGAATTTTCTTTCGTCAAAATTTTTCAGAAAATCACGTTTTAAGGAAATCCCGCATCGTGCGAAATTATCTTGCTTTTCCTAAACAACACGTTGTAAGTCGAAAAGCTTTCATGTTGCGTGTATGTCTAAGTGTGTAGCCTCAAAAGAGAAGGCACAGGACAGTTTTCTCTCGAAAGGATATGTAAGAATACCACTTCATAAGGAAATACAGTTTTGCAGAGTAAAGACATATACGTACGCATTGGAAACTCTTTACGAGAAGTAATAACGCATAGTACAAAATTAGCTTGTATCTCCAAAACTACACGTTGTATCTCGAAAAGAATTGTTGTGGCGTGTACGTCTTAACATGTAGCATCTAAAGAGAACCAAAAGGAGAATTTTCTTTCGTCAAAATTTTTCAGAAAATCACGTTTTAAGGAAATCCCGCATTGTGCGAAATTATCTTGCATTTCCTAAACAACACGTTGTAAGTCGAAAAGCTTTCATGTTGCGTGTATGTCTAAGTGTGTAGCCTCAAAAGAGAAGGCACAGGACAGTTTTCTCTCGAAAGGATATGTAAGAATACCACTTCATAAGGAAATACAGTTTTGCAGAGTAAAGACATATACGTACGCATTGGAAACTCTTTACGAGAAGAAATAACGCATAGTACAAAATTAGCTTGTATCTCCAAAACTACACGTTGTATCTCGAAAAGAATTGTTGTGGCGTGTACGTCTTAACATGTAGCATCTAAAGAGAACCAAAAGGAGAATTTTCTTTCGTCAAAATTTTTCAGAAAATCACGTTTTAAGGAAATCCCGCATCGTGCGAAATTATCTTGCATTTCCTAAACAACACGTTGTAAGTCGAAAAGCTTTCATGTTGCGTGTATGTCTAAGTGTGTAGCCTCAAAAGAGAAGGCACAGGACAGTTTTCTCTCGAAAGGATATGTAAGAATACCACTTCATAAGGAAATACAGTTTTGCAGAGTAAAGACATATACGTACGCATTGGAAACTCTTTACGAGAAGAAATAACGCATCGTACAAAATTAGCTTGTATCTCCAAAACTACACGTTGTATCTCGAAAAGAATTGTTGTGGCGTGTACGTCTTAACATGTAGCATCTAAAGAGAACCAAAAGGAGAATTTTCTTTCGTCAAAATTTTTCAGAAAATCACGTTTTAAGGAAATCCCGCATCGTGCGAAATTATCTTGTTTTTCCTAAACAACACGTTGTAAGTCGAAAAGTTTTCATGTTGCGTGTATGTCTAAGTGTGTAGCCTCAAAAGAGAAGGCACAGGACAGTTTTCTCTCGAAAGGATATGTAAGAATACCACTTCATAAGGAAATACAGTTTTGCAGAGTAAAGACATATACGTACGCATTGGAAACTCTTTACGAGAAGAAATAACGCATCGTACAAAATTAGCTTGTATCTCCAAAACTACACGTTGTATCTCGAAAAGAATTGTTGTGGCGTGTACGTCTTAACATGTAGCATCTAAAGAGAACCAAAAGGAGAATTTTCTTTCGTCAAAATTTTTCAGAAAATCACGTTTTAAGGAAATCCCGCATCGTGCGAAATTATCTTGTTTTTCCTAAACAACACATTGTAAGTCGAAAAGCTTTCATGTTGCGTTTATGTCTAAGTGTGTAGCCTCAAAAGAGAAGGCACAGGACAGTTTTCTCTCGAAAGGATATGTAAGAATACCACTTCATAAGGAAATACAGTTTTGCAGAGTAAAGACATATACGTACGCATTGGAAACTCTTTACGAGAAGAAATAACGCATAGTACAAAATTAGCTTGTATCTCCAAAACTACACGTTGTATCTCGAAAAGAATTGTTGTGGCGTGTACGTCTTAACATGTAGCATCTAAAGCGAACCAAAAGGAGAATTTTCTTTCGTCAAAATTTTCAGAAAATCACGTTTTAAGGAAATCCCGCATCGTGCGAAATTAACTTGTTTTTCCTAAACAACACGTTGTAAGTCGAAAAGCTTTAATGTTGCGTGTATGTCTAAGTGTGTAGCCTCAAAAGAGAAGGCACAGGACAGTTTTCTCTCGAAAGGATATGTAAGAATACCACTTCATAAGGAAATACAGTTTTGCAGAGTAAAGACATATACGTACGCATTGGAAACTCTTTACGAGAAGAAATAACGCATCGTACAAAATTAGCTTGTATCTCCAAAACTACACGTTGTATCTCGAAAAGAATTGTTGTGGCGTGTACGTCTTAACAATTAGCATCTAAAGAGAACCAAAAGGAGAATTTTCTTTCGTCAAAATTTTTCAGAAAATCACGTTTTAAGGAAATCCCGCATCGTGCGAAATTATCTTGTTTTTCCTAAACAACACGTTGTAAGTCGAAAAGCTTTCATGTTGCGTGTATGTCTAAGTGTGTAGCCTCAAAAGAGAAGGCACAGGACAGTTTTCTCTCGAAAGGATATGTAAGAATACCACTTCATAAGGAAATACAGTTTTGCAGAGTAAAGACATATACGTACGCATTGGAAACTCTTTACGAGAAGAAATAACGCATAGTACAAAATTAGCTTGTATCTCCAAAACTACACGTTGTATCTCGAAAAGAATTGTTGTGGCGTGTACGTCTTAACATGTAGCATCTAAAGAGAACCAAAAGGAGAATTTTCTTTCGTCAAAATTTTTCAGAAAATCACGTTTTAAGGAAATCCCGCATCGTGCGAAATTATCTTGTTTTTCCTAAACAACACGTTGTAAGTCGAAAAGCTTTCATGTTGCGTGTATGTCTAAGTGTGTAGCCTCAAAAGAGAAGGCACAGGACAGTTTTCTCTCGAAAGGATATGTAAGAATACCACTTCATAAGGAAATACAGTTTTGCAGAGTAAAGACATATACGTACGCATTGGAAACTCTTTACGAGAAGAAATAACGCATCGTACAAAATTAGCTTGTATCTCCAAAACTACACGTTGTATCTCGAAAAGAATTGTTGTGGCGTGTACGTCTTAACATGTAGCATCTAAAGAGAACCAAAAGGAGAATTTTCTTTCGTCAAAATTTTTCAGAAAATCACGTTTTAAGGAAATCCCGCATCGTGCGAAATTATCTTGTTTTTCCTAAACAACACGTTGTAAGTCGAAAAGCTTTCATGTTGCGTGTATGTCTAAGTGTGTAGCCTCAAAAGAGAAGGCACAGGACAGTTTTCTCTCGAAAGGATATGTAAGAATACCACTTCATAAGGAAATACAGTTTTGCAGAGTAAAGACATATACGTACGCATTGGAAACTCTTTACGAGAAGAAATAACGCATAGTACAAAATTAGCTTGTATCTCCAAAACTACACGTTGTATCTCGAAAAGAATTGTTGTGGCGTGTACGTCTTAACATGTAGCATCTAAAGAGAACCAAAAGGAGAATTTTCTTTCGTCAAAATTTTTCAGAAAATCACGTTTTAAGGAAATCCCGCATCGTGCGAAATTATCTTGTTTTTCCTAAACAACACGTTGTAAGTCGAAAAGCTTTCATGTTGCGTGTATGTCTAAGTGTGTAGCCTCAAAAGAGAAGGCACAGGACAGTTTTCTCTCGAAAGGATATGTAAGAATACCACTTCATAAGGAAATACAGTTTTGCAGAGTAAAGACATATACATACGCATTGGAAACTCTTTACGAGAAGAAATAATGCATAGTACAAAATTAGCTTGTATCTCCAAAACTACACGTTGTATCTCGAAAAGAATTGTTGTGGCGTGTACGTCTTAACATGTAGCATCTAAAGAGAACCAAAAGGAGAATTTTCTTTCGTCAAAATTTTTCAGAAAATCACGTTTTAAGGAAATCCCGCATCGTGCGAAATTATCTTGCTTTTCCTAAACAACACGTTGTAAGTCGAAAAGCTTTCATGTTGCGTGTATGTCTAAGTGTGTAGCCTCAAAAGAGAAGGCACAGGACAGTTTTCTCTCGAAAGGATATGTAAGAATACCACTTCATAAGGAAATACAGTTTTGCAGAGTAAAGACATATACGTACGCATTGGAAACTTTACAAGAAGAAATAACGCATAGTACAAAATTAGCTTGTATCTCCAAAACTACACGTTGTATCTCGAAAAGAATTGTTGTGGCGTGTACGTCTTAACATGTAGCATCTAAAGAGAACCAAAAGGAGAATTTTCTTTCGTCAAAATTTTTCAGAAAATCACGTTTTAAGGAAATCCCGCATCGTGCGAAATTATCTTGCTTTTCCTAAACAACACGTTGTAAGTCGAAAAGCTTTCATGTTGCGTGTATGTCTAAGTGTGTAGCCTCAAAAGAGAAGGCACAGGACAGTTTTCTCTCGAAAGGATATGTAAGAATACCACTTCATAAGGAAATACAGTTTTGCAGAGTAAAGACATATACGTACGCATTGGAAACTCTTTACGAGAAGTAATAACGCATAGTACAAAATTAGCTTGTATCTCCAAAACTACACGTTGTATCTCGAAAAGAATTGTTGTGGCGTGTACGTCTTAACATGTAGCATCTAAAGAGAACCAAAAGGAGAATTTTCTTTCGTCAAAATTTTTCAGAAAATCACGTTTTAAGGAAATCCCGCATTGTGCGAAATTATCTTGCATTTCCTAAACAACACGTTGTAAGTCGAAAAGCTTTCATGTTGCGTGTATGTCTAAGTGTGTAGCCTCAAAAGAGAAGGCACAGGACAGTTTTCTCTCGAAAGGATATGTAAGAATACCACTTCATAAGGAAATACAGTTTTGCAGAGTAAAGACATATACGTACGCATTGGAAACTCTTTACGAGAAGAAATAACGCATAGTACAAAATTAGCTTGTATCTCCAAAACTACACGTTGTATCTCGAAAAGAATTGTTGTGGCGTGTACGTCTTAACATGTAGCATCTAAAGAGAACCAAAAGGAGAATTTTCTTTCGTCAAAATTTTTCAGAAAATCACGTTTTAAGGAAATCCCGCATCGTGCGAAATTATCTTGCATTTCCTAAACAACACGTTGTAAGTCGAAAAGCTTTCATGTTGCGTGTATGTCTAAGTGTGTAGCCTCAAAAGAGAAGGCACAGGACAGTTTTCTCTCGAAAGGATATGTAAGAATACCACTTCATAAGGAAATACAGTTTTGCAGAGTAAAGACATATACGTACGCATTGGAAACTCTTTACGAGAAGAAATAACGCATCGTACAAAATTAGCTTGTATCTCCAAAACTACACGTTGTATCTCGAAAAGAATTGTTGTGGCGTGTACGTCTTAACATGTAGCATCTAAAGAGAACCAAAAGGAGAATTTTCTTTCGTCAAAATTTTTCAGAAAATCACGTTTTAAGGAAATCCCGCATCGTGCGAAATTATCTTGTTTTTCCTAAACAACACGTTGTAAGTCGAAAAGTTTTCATGTTGCGTGTATGTCTAAGTGTGTAGCCTCAAAAGAGAAGGCACAGGACAGTTTTCTCTCGAAAGGATATGTAAGAATACCACTTCATAAGGAAATACAGTTTTGCAGAGTAAAGACATATACGTACGCATTGGAAACTCTTTACGAGAAGAAATAACGCATCGTACAAAATTAGCTTGTATCTCCAAAACTACACGTTGTATCTCGAAAAGAATTGTTGTGGCGTGTACGTCTTAACATGTAGCATCTAAAGAGAACCAAAAGGAGAATTTTCTTTCGTCAAAATTTTTCAGAAAATCACGTTTTAAGGAAATCCCGCATCGTGCGAAATTATCTTGTTTTTCCTAAACAACACATTGTAAGTCGAAAAGCTTTCATGTTGCGTTTATGTCTAAGTGTGTAGCCTCAAAAGAGAAGGCACAGGACAGTTTTCTCTCGAAAGGATATGTAAGAATACCACTTCATAAGGAAATACAGTTTTGCAGAGTAAAGACATATACGTACGCATTGGAAACTCTTTACGAGAAGAAATAACGCATAGTACAAAATTAGCTTGTATCTCCAAAACTACACGTTGTATCTCGAAAAGAATTGTTGTGGCGTGTACGTCTTAACATGTAGCATCTAAAGCGAACCAAAAGGAGAATTTTCTTTCGTCAAAATTTTCAGAAAATCACGTTTTAAGGAAATCCCGCATCGTGCGAAATTAACTTGTTTTTCCTAAACAACACGTTGTAAGTCGAAAAGCTTTAATGTTGCGTGTATGTCTAAGTGTGTAGCCTCAAAAGAGAAGGCACAGGACAGTTTTCTCTCGAAAGGATATGTAAGAATACCACTTCATAAGGAAATACAGTTTTGCAGAGTAAAGACATATACGTACGCATTGGAAACTCTTTACGAGAAGAAATAACGCATCGTACAAAATTAGCTTGTATCTCCAAAACTACACGTTGTATCTCGAAAAGAATTGTTGTGGCGTGTACGTCTTAACATGTAGCATCTAAAGAGAACCAAAAGGAGAATTTTCTTTCGTCAAAATTTTTCAGAAAATCACGTTTTAAGGAAATCCCGCATCGTGCGAAATTATCTTGTTTTTCCTAAACAACACGTTGTAAGTCGAAAAGCTTTCATGTTGCGTGTATGTCTAAGTGTGTAGCCTCAAAAGAGAAGGCACAGGACAGTTTTCTCTCGAAAGGATATGTAAGAATACCACTTCATAAGGAAATACAGTTTTGCAGAGTAAAGACATATACGTACGCATTGGAAACTCTTTACGAGAAGAAATAACGCATAGTACAAAATTAGCTTGTATCTCCAAAACTACACGTTGTATCTCGAAAAGAATTGTTGTGGCGTGTACGTCTTAACATGTAGCATCTAAAGAGAACCAAAAGGAGAATTTTCTTTCGTCAAAATTTTTCAGAAAATCACGTTTTAAGGAAATCCCGCATCGTGCGAAATTATCTTGTTTTTCCTAAACAACACGTTGTAAGTCGAAAAGCTTTCATGTTGCGTGTATGTTTAAGTGTGTAGCCTCAAAAGAGAAGGCACAGGACAGTTTTCTCTCGAAAGGATATGTAAGAATACCACTTCATAAGGAAATACAGTTTTGCAGAGTAAAGATATATACGTACGCATTGGAAACTCTTTACGAGAAGAAATAACGCATAGTACAAAATTAGCTTGTATCTCCAAAACTACACGTTGTATCTCGAAAAGAATTGTTGTGGCGTGTACGTCTTAACATGTAGCATCTAAAGAGAACCAAATGGAGAATTTTCTTTCGTCAAAATTTTTCAGAAAATCACGTTTTAAGGAAATCCCGCATCGTGCGAAATTATCTTGCTTTTCCTAAACAACACGTTGTAAGTCGAAAAGCTTTCATGTTGCGTGTACGTCTAAGTGTGTAGCCTCAAAAGAGAAGGCACAGGACAGTTTTCTCTCGAAAGGATATGTAAGAATACCACTTCATAAGCAAATACAGTTTTGCAGAGTAAAGACATATACGTACGCATTGGAAACTCTTTACGAGAAGAAATAACGCATCGTACAAAATTAGATTGTATCTCCAAAACTACACGTTGTATCTCGAAAAGAATTGTTGTGGCGTGTACGTCTTAACATGTAGCATCTAAAGAGAACCAAAAGGAGAATTTTCTTTCGTCAAAATTTTTCAGAAAATCACGTTTTAAGGAAATCCCGCATCGTGCGAAATTATCTTGTTTTTCCTAAACAACACGTTGTAAGTCGAAAAGCTTTCATGTTGCGTGTATGTCTAAGTGTGTAGCCTCAAAAGAGAAGGCACAGGACAGTTTTCTCTCGAAAGGATATGTAAGAATACCACTTCATAAGGAAATACAGTTTTGCAGAGTAAAGACATATACGTACGCATTGGAAACTCTTTACGAGAAGAAATAACGCATAGTACAAAATTAGCTTGTATCTCCAAAACTACACGTTGTATCTCGAAAAGAATTGTTGTGGCGTGTACGTCTTAACATGTAGCATCTAAAGAGAACCAAAAGGAGAATTTTCTTTCGTCAAAATTTTTCAGAAAATCACGTTTTAAGGAAATCCCGCATCGTGCGAAATTATCTTGCTTTTCCTAAACAACACGTTGTAAGTCGAAAAGCTTTCATGTTGCGTGTATGTCTAAGTGTGTAGCCTCAAAAGAGAAGGCACAGGACAGTTTTCTCTCGAAAGGATATGTAAGAATACCACTTCATAAGGAAATACAGTTTTGCAGAGTAAAGACATATACGTACGCATTGGAAACTCTTTACGAGAAGAAATAAAGCATAGTACAAAATTAGCTTGTATCTCCAAAACTACACGTTGTATCTCGAAAAGAATTGTTGTGGCGTGTACATCTTAACATGTAGCATCTAAAGAGAACCAAAAGGAGAATTTTCTTTCGTCAAAATTTTTCAGAAAATCACGTTTTAAGGAAATCCCGCATCGTGCGAAATTATCTTGCTTTTCCTAAACAACACGTTGTAAGTCGAAAAGCTTTCATGTTGCGTGTATGTCTAAGTGTGTAGCCTCAAAAGAAAAGGCACAGGACAGTTTTCTCTCGAAAGGATATGTAAGAATACCACTTCATAAGGAAATACAGTTTTGCAGAGTAAAGACATATACGTACGCATTGGAAACTCTTTACGAGAAGAAATAACGCATAGTACAAAATTAGCTTGTATCTCCAAAACTACACGTTGTATCTCGAAAAGAATTGTTGTGGCGTGTACGTCTTAACATGTAGCATCTAAAGAGAACCAAAAGGAGAATTTTCTTTCGTCAAAATTTTTCAGAAAATCACGTTTTAAGGAAATCCCGCATCGTGCGAAATTATCTTGCATTTCCTAAACAACACGTTGTAAGTCGAAAAGCTTTCATGTTGCGTGTATGTCTAAGTGTGTAGCCTCAAAAGAGAAGGCACAGGACAGTTTTCTCTCGAAAGGATATGTAAGAATACCACTTCATAAAGAAATACAGTTTTGCAGAGTAAAGACATATACGTACGCATTGGAAACTCTTTACGAGAAGAAATAACGCATCGTACAAAATTAGCTTGTATCTCCAAAACTACACGTTGTATCTCGAAAAGAATTGTTGTGGCGTGTACGTCTTAACATGTAGCATCTAAAGAGAACCAAAAGGAGAATTTTCTTTCGTCAAAATTTTTCAGAAAATCACGTTTTAAGGAAATCCCGCATCGTGCGAAATTATCTTGTTTTTCCTAAACAACACGTTGTAAGTCGAAAAGCTTTCATGTTGCGTGTATGTCTAAGTGTGTAGCCTCAAAAGAGAAGGCACAGGACAGTTTTCTCTCGAAAGGATATGTAAGAATACCACTTCATAAGGAAATACAGTTTTGCAGAGTAAAGACATGTACATACGCATTGGAAACTCTTTATGAGAAGAAATAACGCATAGTACAAAATTAGCTTGTATCTCCAAAACTACACGTTGTATCTCGAAAAGAATTGTTGTGGCGTGTACGTCTTAACATGTAGCATCTAAAGAGAACCAAAAGGAGAATTTTCTTTCGTCAAAATTTTCAGAAAATCACGTTTTAAGGAAATCCCGCATCGTGCGAAATTATCTTGTTTTTCCTAAACAACACGTTGTAAGTCGAAAAGCTTTCATGTTGCGTGTATGTCTAAGTGTGTAGCCTCAAAAGAGAAGGCACAGGACAGTTTTCTCTCGAAAGGATATGTAAGAATACCACTTCATAAGGAAATACAGTTTTGCAGAGTAAAGACATATACGTACGCATTGGAAACTCTTTACGAGAAGAAATAACGCATCGTACAAAATTAGCTTGTATCTCCAAAACTACACGTTGTATCTCGAAAAGAATTGTTGTGGCGTGTACGTCTTAACATGTAGCATCTAAAGCGAACCAAAAGGAGAATTTTCTTTCGTCAAAATTTTTCAGAAAATCACCTTTTAAGGAAATCCCGCATCGTGCGAAATTATCTTGTTTTTCCTAAACAACACGTTGTAAGTCGAAAAGCTTTCATGTTGCGTGTATGTCTAAGTGTGTAGCCTCAAAAGAGAAGGCACAGGACAGTTTTCTCTCGAAAGGATATGTAAGAATACCACTTCATAAGGAAATACAGTTTTGCAGAGTAAAGACATATACGTACGCATTGGAAACTCTTTACGAGAAGAAATAACGCATCGTACAAAATTAGCTTGTATCTCCAAAACTACACGTTGTATCTCGAAAAGAATTGTTGTGGCGTGTACGTCTTAACATGTAGCATCTAAAGAGAACCAAAAGGAGAATTTTCTTTCGTCAAAATTTTTCAGAAAATCACGTTTTAAGGAAATCCCGCATCGTGCGAAATTATCTTGTTTTTCCTAAACAACACGTTGTAAGTCGAAAAGCTTTCATGTTGCGTGTATGTCTAAGTGTGTAGCCTCAAAAGAGAAGGCACAGGACAGTTTTCTCTCGAAAGGATATGTAAGAATACCACTTCATAAGGAAATACAGTTTTGCAGAGTAAAGACATATACGTACGCATTGGAAACTCTTTACGAGAAGAAATAACGCATCGTACAAAATTAGCTTGTATCTCCAAAACTACACGGTGTATCTCGAAAATAATTGTTGTGGCGTGTACGTCTTAACATGTAGCATCTAAAGAGAACCAAAAGGAGAATTTTCTTTCGTCAAAATTTTTCAGAAAATCACGTTTTAAGGAAATCCCGCATCGTGCGAAATTATCTTGTTTTTCCTAAACAACACGTTGTAAGTCGAAAAGCTTTCATGTTGCGTGTATGTCTAAGTGTGTAGCCTCAAAAGAGAAGGCACAGGACAGTTTTCTCTCGAATGGATATGTAAGAATACCACTTCATAAGGAAATACAGTTTTGCAGAGTAAAGACATATACGTACGCATTGGAAACTCTTTACGAGAAGAAATAACGCATCGTACAAAATTAGCTTGTATCTCCAAAACTACACGTTGTATCTCGAAAAGAATTGTTGTGGCGTGTACGTCGTAACATGTAGCATCTAAAGAGAACGAAAAGGAGAATTTTCTTTCGTCAAAATTTTTCAGAAAATCACGTTTTAAGGAAATCCCGCATCGTGCGAAATTATCTTGTTTTTCCTAAACAACACGTTGTAAGTCGAAAAGCTTTCATGTTGCGTGTATGTCTAAGTGTGTAGCCTCAAAAGAGAAGGCACAGGACAGTTTTCTCTCGAAAGGATATGTAAGAATACCACTTCATAAGGAAATACAGTTTTGCAGAGTAAAGACATATACGTACGCATTGGAAACTCTTTACGAGAAGAAATAACGCATAGTACAAAATTAGCTTGTATCTCCAAAACTACACGTTGTATCTCGAAAAGAATTGTTGTGGCGTGTACGTCTTAACATGTAGCATCTAAAGAGAACCAAAAGGAGAATTTTCTTTCGTCAAAATTTTTCAGAAAATCACGTTTTAAGGAAATCCCGCATCGTGCGAAATTATCTTGTTTTTCCTAAACAACACGTTGTAAGTCGAAAAGCTTTCATGTTGCGTGTATGTCTACGTGTGTAGCCTCAAAAGAGAAGGCACAGGACAGTTTTCTCTCGAAAGGATATGTAAGAATACCACTTCATAAGGAAATACAGTTTTGCAGAGTAAAGACATATACGTACGCATTGGAAACTCTTTACGAGAAGAAATAACGCATAGTACAAAATTAGCTTGTATCTCCAAAACTACACGTTGTATCTCGAAAAGAATTGTTGTGGCGTGTACGTCTTAACATGTAGCATCTAAAGAGAACCAAAAGGAGAATTTTCTTTCGTCAAAATTTTTCAGAAAATCACGTTTTAAGGAAATCCCGCATCGTGCGAAATTATCTTGCATTTCCTAAACAACACGTTGTAAGTCGAAAAGCTTTCATGTTGCGTGTATGTCTAAGTGTGTAGCCTCAAAAGAGAAGGCACAGGACAGTTTTCTCTCGAAAGGATATGTAAGAATACCACTTCATAAGGAAATACAGTTTTGCAGAGTAAAGACATATACGTACGCATTGGAAACTCTTTACGAGAAGAAATAACGCATCGTACAAAATTAGCTTGTATCTCCAAAACTACACGTTGTATCTCGAAAAGAATTGTTGTGGCGTGTACGTCTTAACATGTAGCATCTAAAGAGAACCAAAAGGAGAATTTTCTTTCGTCAAAATTTTTCAGAAAATCACGTTTTAAGGAAATCCCGCATCGTGCGAAATTATCTTGTTTTTCCTAAACAACACGTTGTAAGTCGAAAAGCTTTCATGTTGCGTGTATGTCTAAGTGTGTAGCCTCAAAAGAGAAGGCACAGGACAGTTTTCTCTCGAAAGGATATGTAAGAATACCACTTCATAAGGAAATACAGTTTTGCAGAGTAAAGACATATACGTACGCATTGGAAACTCTTTACGAGAAGAAATAACGCATAGTACAAAATTAGCTTGTATCTCCAAAACTACACGTTGTATCTCGAAAAGAATTGTTGTGGCGTGTACGTCTTAACATGTAGCATCTAAAGAGAACCAAAAGGAGAATTTTCTTTCGTCAAAATTTTTCAGAAAATCACGTTTTAAGGAAATCCCGCATCGTGCGAAATTATCTTGTTTTTCCTAAACAACACGTTGTAAGTCGAAAAGCTTTCATGTTGCGTGTATGTCTACGTGTGTAGCCTCAAAAGAGAAGGCACAGGACAGTTTTCTCTCGAAAGGATATGTAAGAATACCACTTCATAAGGAAATACAGTTTTGCAGAGTAAAGACATATACGTACGCATTGGAAACTCTTTACGAGAAGAAATAACGCATAGTACAAAATTAGCTTGTATCTCCAAAACTACACGTTGTATCTCGAAAAGAATTGTTGTGGCGTGTACGTCTTAACATGTAGCATCTAAAGAGAACCAAAAGGAGAATTTTCTTTCGTCAAAATTTTTCAGAAAATCACGTTTTAAGGAAATCCCGCATCGTGCGAAATTATCTTGCATTTCCTAAACAACACGTTGTAAGTCGAAAAGCTTTCATGTTGCGTGTATGTCTAAGTGTGTAGCCTCAAAAGAGAAGGCACAGGACAGTTTTCTCTCGAAAGGATATGTAAGAATACCACTTCATAAGGAAATACAGTTTTGCAGAGTAAAGACATATACGTACGCATTGGAAACTCTTTACGAGAAGAAATAACGCATCGTACAAAATTAGCTTGTATCTCCAAAACTACACGTTGTATCTCGAAAAGAATTGTTGTGGCGTGTACGTCTTAACATGTAGCATCTAAAGAGAACCAAAAGGAGAATTTTCTTTCGTCAAAATTTTTCAGAAAATCACGTTTTAAGGAAATCCCGCATCGTGCGAAATTATCTTGTTTTTCCTAAACAACACGTTGTAAGTCGAAAAGCTTTCATGTTGCGTGTATGTCTAAGTGTGTAGCCTCAAAAGAGAAGGCACAGGACAGTTTTCTCTCGAAAGGATATGTAAGAATACCACTTCATAAGGAAATACAGTTTTGCAGAGTAAAGACATGTACGTACGCATTGGAAACTCTTTACGAGAAGAAATAACGCATAGTACAAAATTAGCTTGTATCTCCAAAACTACACGTTGTATCTCGAAAAGAATTGTTGTGGCGTGTACGTCTTAACATGTAGCATCTAAAGAGAACCAAAAGGAGAATTTTCTTTCGTCAAAATTTTTCAGAAAATCACGTTTTAAGGAAATCCCGCATCGTGCGAAATTATCTTGTTTTTCCTAAACAACACGTTGTAAGTCGAAAAGCTTTCATGTTGCGTGTATGTCTAAGTGTGTAGCCTCAAAAGAGAAGGCACAGGACAGTTTTCTCTCGAAAGGATATGTAAGAATACCACTTCATAAGGAAATACAGTTTTGCAGAGTAAAGACATATACGTACGCATTGGAAACTCTTTACGAGAAGAAATAACGCATCGTACAAAATTAGCTTGTATCTCCAAAACTACACGTTGTATCTCGAAAAGAATTGTTGTGGCGTGTACGTCTTAACATGTAGCATCTAAAGCGAACCAAAAGGAGAATTTTCTTTCGTCAAAATTTTTCAGAAAATCACGTTTTAAGGAAATCCCGCATCGTGCGAAATTATCTTGTTTTTCCTAAACAACACGTTGTAAGTCGAAAAGCTTTCATGTTGCGTGTATGTCTAAGTGTGTAGCCTCAAAAGAGAAGGCACAGGACAGTTTTCTCTCGAAAGGATATGTAAGAATACCACTTCATAAGGAAATACAGTTTTGCAGAGTAAAGACATATACGTACGCATTGGAAACTCTTTACGAGAAGAAATAACGCATCGTACAAAATTAGCTTGTATCTCCAAAACTACACGTTGTATCTCGAAAAGAATTGTTGTGGCGTGTACGTCTTAACATGTAGCATCTAAAGAGAACCAAAAGGAGAATTTTCTTTCGTCAAAATTTTTCAGAAAATCACGTTTTAAGGAAATCCCGCATCGTGCGAAATTATCTTGTTTTTCCTAAACAACACGTTGTAAGTCGAAAAGCTTTCATGTTGCGTGTATGTCTAAGTGTGTAGCCTCAAAAGAGAAGGCACAGGACAGTTTTCTCTCGAAAGGATATGTAAGAATACCACTTCATAAGGAAATACAGTTTTGCAGAGTAAAGACATATACGTACGCATTGGAAACTCTTTACGAGAAGAAATAACGCATCATACAAAATTAGCTTGTATCTCCAAAACTACACGGTGTATCTCGAAAATAATTGTTGTGGCGTGTACGTCTTAACATGTAGCATCTAAAGAGAACCAAAAGGAGAATTTTCTTTCGTCAAAATTTTTCAGAAAATCACGTTTTAAGGAAATCCCGCATCGTGCGAAATTATCTTGTTTTTCCTAAACAACACGTTGTAAGTCGAAAAGCTTTCATGTTGCGTGTATGTCTAAGTGTGTAGCCTCAAAAGAGAAGGCACAGGACAGTTTTCTCTCGAAAGGATATGTAAGAATACCACTTCATAAGGAAATACAGTTTTGCAGAGTAAAGACATATACGTACGCATTGGAAACTCTTTACGAGAAGAAATAACGCATCGCACAAAATTAGCTTGTATCTCCAAAACTACACGTTGTATCTCGAAAAGAATTGTTGTGGCGTGTACGTCTTAACATGTAGCATCTAAAGAGAACCAAAAGGAGAATTTTCTTTCGTCAAAATTTTTCAGAAAATCACGTTTTAAGGAAATCCCGCATCGTGCGAAATTATCTTGTTTTTCCTAAACAACACGTTGTAAGTCGAAAAGCTTTCATGTTGCGTGTATGTCTAAGTGTGTAGCCTCAAAAGAGAAGGCACAGGACAGTTTTCTCTCGAAAGGATATGTAAGAAACCACTTCATAAGGAAATAGAGTTTTGCAGAGTAAAGACATATACGTACGCATTGGAAACTCTTTACGAGAAGAAATAACGCATAGTACAAAATTAGCTTGTATCTCCAAAACTACACGTTGTATCTCGAAAAGAATTGTTGTGGCGTGTACGTCTTAACATGTAGCATCTAAAGAGAACCAAAAGGAGAATTTTCTTTCGTCAAAATTTTTCAGAAAATCACGTTTTAAGGAAATCCCGCATCGTGCGAAATTATCTTGTTTTTCCTAAACAACACGTTGTAAGTCGAAAAGCTTTCATGTTGCGTGTATGTCTACGTGTGTAGCCTCAAAAGAGAAGGCACAGGACAGTTTTCTCTCGAAAGGATATGTAAGAATACCACTTCATAAGGAAATACAGTTTTGCAGAGTAAAGACATATACGTACGCATTGGAAACTCTTTACGAGAAGAAATAACGGATAGTACAAAATTAGCTTGTATCTCCAAAACTACACGTTGTATCTCGAAAAGAATTGTTGTGGCGTGTACGTCTTAACATTTAGCATCTAAAGCGAACCAAAAGGAGAATTTTCTTTCGTCAAAATTTTTCAGAAAATCACGTTTTAAGGAAATCCCGCATCGTGCGAAATTATCTTGTTTTTCCTAAACAACACGTTGTAAGTCGAAAAGCTTTCATGTTGCGTGTATGTCTAAGTGTGTAGCCTCAAAAGAGAAGGCACAGGACAGTTTTCTCTCGAAAGGATATGTAAGAATACCACTTCATAAGGAAATACAGTTTTGCAGAGTAAAGACATATACGTACGCATTGGAAACTCTTTACGAGAAGAAATAACGCATCGTACAAAATTAGCTTGTATCTCCAAAACTACACGTTGTATCTCGAAAAGAATTGTTGTGGCGTGTACGTCTTAACATGTAGCATCTAAAGAGAACCAAAAGGAGAATTTTCTTTCGTCAAAATTTTTCAGAAAATCACGTTTTAAGGAAATCCCGCATCGTGCGAAATTATCTTGTTTTTCCTAAACAACACGTTGTAAGTCGAAAAGCTTTCATGTTGCGTGTATGTCTAAGTGTGTAGCCTCAAAAGAGAAGGCACAGGACAGTTTTCTCTCGAAAGGATATGTAAGAATACCACTTCATAAGGAAATACAGTTTTGCAGAGTAAAGACATATACGTACGCATTGGAAACTCTTTACGAGAAGAAATAACGCATCGTACAAAATTAGCTTGTATCTCCAAAACTACACGTTGTATCTCGAAAAGAATTGTTGTGGCGTGTACGTCTTAACATGTAGCATCTAAAGAGAACCAAAAGGAGAATTTTCTTTCGTCAAAATTTTTCAGAAAATCACGTTTTAAGGAAATCCCGCATCGTGCAAAATTATCTTGTTTTTCCTAAACAACACGTTGTAAGTCGAAAAGCTTTCATGTTGCGTGTATGTCTAAGTGTGTAGCCTCAAAAGAGAAGGCACAGGACAGTTTTCTCTCGAAAGGATATGTAAGAATACCACTTCATAAGGAAATACAGTTTTGCAGAGTAAAGACATATACGTACGCATTGGAAACTCTTTACGAGAAGAAATAACGCATCGTACAAAATTAGCTTGTATCTCCAAAACTACACGTTGTATCTCGAAAAGAATTGTTGTGGCGTGTACGTCTTAACATGTAGCATCTAAGCGAACCAAAAGGAGAATTTTCTTTCGTCAAAATTTTTCAGAAAATCACGTTTTAAGGAAATCCCGCATCGTGCGAAATTATCTTGTTTTTCCTAAACAACACGTTGTAAGTCGAAAAGCTTTCATGTCGCGTGTATGTCTAAGTGTGTAGCCTCAAAAGAGAAGGCACAGGACAGTTTTCTCTCAAAGGATATGTAAGAATACCACTTCATAAGGAAATACAGTTTTGCAGAGTAAAGACATATACGTACGCATTGGAAACTCTTTACGAGAAGAAATAACGCATAGTACAAAATTAGCTTGTATCTCCAAAACTACACGTTGTATCTCGAAAAGAATTGTTGTGGCGTGTACGTCTTAACATGTAGCATCTAAAGAGAACCAAAAGGAGAATTTTCTTTCGTCAAAATTTTTCAGAAAATCACGTTTTAAGGAAATCCCGCATCGTGCGAAATTATCTTGTTTTTCCTAAACAACACGTTGTAAGTCGAAAAGCTTTCATGTTGCGTGTATGTCTAAGTGTGTAGCCTCAAAAGAGAAGGCACAGGACAGTTTTCTCTCGAAAGGATATGTAAGAATACCACTTCATAAGGAAATACAGTTTTGCAGAGTAAAGACATATACGTACGCATTGGAAACTCTTTACGAGAAGAAATAACGCATCGTACAAAATTAGCTTGTATCTCCAAAACTACACGTTGTATCTCGAAAAGAATTGTTGTGGCGTGTACGTCTTAACATGTAGCATCTAAAGAGAACCAAAAGGAGAATTTTCTTTCGTCAAAATTTTTCAGAAAATCACGTTTTAAGGAAATCCCGCATCGTGCGAAATTATCTTGTTTTTCCTAAACAACACGTTGTAAGTCGAAAAGCTTTCATGTTGCGTGTATGTCTAAGTGTGTAGCCTCAAAAGAGAAGGCACAGGACAGTTTTCTCTCGAAAGGATATGTAAGAATACCACTTCAAAAGGAAATACAGTTTTGCAGAGTAAAGACATATACGTACGCATTGGAAACTCTTTACGAGAAGAAATAACGCATCGTACAAAATTAGCTTGTATCTCCAAAACTACACGTTGTATCTCGAAAAGAATTGTTATGGCGTGTACGTCTTAACATGTAGCATCTAAAGAGAACCAAAAGGAGAATTTTCTTTCGTCAAAATTTTTCAGAAAATCACGTTTTAAGGAAATCCCGCATCGTGCGAAATTATCTTGTTTTTCCTAAACAACACGTTGTAAGTCGAAAAGCTTTCATGTTGCGTGTATGTCTAAGTGTGTAGCCTCAAAAGAGAAGGCACAGGACAGTTTTCTCTCGAAAGGATATGTAAGAATAACACTTCATAAGGAAATACAGTTTTGCAGAGTAAAGACATATACGTACGCATTGGAAACTCTTTACGAGAAGAAATAACGCATCGTACAAAATTAGCTTGTATCTCCAAAACTACACGTTGTATCTCGAAAAGAATTGTTGTGGCGTGTACGTCTTAACATGTAGCATCTAAAGCGAACCAAAAGGAGAATTTTCTTTCGTCAAAATTTTTCAGAAAATCACGTTTTAAGGAAATCCCGCATCGTGCGAAATTATCTTGTTTTTCCTAAACAACACGTTGTAAGTCGAAAAGCTTTCATGTTGCGTGTATGTCTAAGTGTGTAGCCTCAAAAGAGAAGGCACAGGACAGTTTTCTCTCGAAAGGATATGTAAGAATACCACTTCATAAGGAAATACAGTTTTGCAGAGTAAAGACATATACGTACGCATTGGAAACTCTTTACGAGAAGAAATAACGCATAGTACAAAATTAGCTTGTATCTCCAAAACTACACGTTGTATCTCGAAAAGAATTGTTGTGGCGTGTACGTCTTAACATGTAGCATCTAAAGAGAACCAAAAGGAGAATTTTCTTTCGTCAAAATTTTTCAGAAAATCACGTTTTAAGGAAATCCCGCATCGTGCGAAATTATCTTGTTTTTCCTAAACAACACGTTGTAAGTCGAAAAGCTTTCATGTTGCGTGTATGTCTAAGTGTGTAGCCTCAAAAGAGAAGGCACAGGACAGTTTTCTCTTGAAAGGATATGTAAGAATACCACTTCATAAGGAAATACAGTTTTGCAGAGTAAAGACATATACGTACGCATTGGAAACTCTTTACGAGAAGAAATAACGCATCGTACAAAATTAGCTTGTATCTCCAAAACTACACGTTGTATCTCGAAAAGAATTGTTGTGGCGTGTACGTCTTAACATGTAGCATCTAAAGAGAACCAAAAGGAGAATTTTCTTTCGTCAAAATTTTTCAGAAAATCACGTTTTAAGGAAATCCCGCATCGTGCGAAATTATCTTGTTTTTCCTAAACAACACGTTGTAAGTCGAAAAGCTTTCATGTTGCGTGTATGTCTAAGTGTGTAGCCTCAAAAGAGAAGGCACAGGACAGTTTTCTCTCGAAAGGATATGTAAGAATACCACTTCAAAAGGAAATACAGTTTTGCAGAGTAAAGACATATACGTACGCATTGGAAACTCTTTACGAGAAGAAATAACGCATCGTACAAAATTAGCTTGTATCTCCAAAACTACACGTTGTATCTCGAAAAGAATTGTTATGGCGTGTACGTCTTAACATGTAGCATCTAAAGAGAACCAAAAGGAGAATTTTCTTTCGTCAAAATTTTTCAGAAAATCACGTTTTAAGGAAATCCCGCATCGTGCGAAATTATCTTGTTTTTCCTAAACAACACGTTGTAAGTCGAAAAGCTTTCATGTTGCGTGTATGTCTAAGTGTGTAGCCTCAAAAGAGAAGGCACAGGACAGTTTTCTCTCGAAAGGATATGTAAGAATACCACTTCATAAGGAAATACAGTTTTGCAGAGTAAAGACATATACGTACGCATTGGAAACTCTTTACGAGAAGAAATAACGCATCGTACAAAATTAGCTTGTATCTCCAAAACTACACGTTGTATCTCGAAAAGAATTGTTGTGGCGTGTACGTCTTAACATGTAGCATCTAAAGCGAACCAAAAGGAGAATTTTCTTTCGTCAAAATTTTTCAGAAAATCACGTTTTAAGGAAATCCCGCATCGTGCGAAATTATCTTGTTTTTCCTAAACAACACGTTGTAAGTCGAAAAGCTTTCATGTTGCGTGTATGTCTAAGTGTGTAGCCTCAAAAGAGAAGGCACAGGACAGTTTTCTCTCGAAAGGATATGTAAGAATACCACTTCATAAGGAAATACAGTTTTGCAGAGTAAAGACATATACGTACGCATTGGAAACTCTTTACGAGAAGAAATAACGCATAGTACAAAATTAGCTTGTATCTCCAAAACTACACGTTGTATCTCGAAAAGAATTGTTGTGGCGTGTACGTCTTAACATGTAGCATCTAAAGAGAACCAAAAGGAGAATTTTCTTTCGTCAAAATTTTTCAGAAAATCACGTTTTAAGGAAATCCCGCATCGTGCGAAATTATCTTGTTTTTCCTAAACAACACGTTGTAAGTCGAAAAGCTTTCATGTTGCGTGTATGTCTAAGTGTGTAGCCTCAAAAGAGAAGGCACAGGACAGTTTTCTCTCGAAAGGATATGTAAGAATACCACTTCATAAGGAAATACAGTTTTGCAGAGTAAAGACATATACGTACGCATTGGAAACTCTTTACGAGAAGAAATAACGCATCGTACAAAATTAGCTTGTATCTCCAAAACTACACGTTGTATCTCGAAAAGAATTGTTGTGGCGTGTACGTCTTAACATGTAGCATCTAAAGAGAACCAAAAGGAGAATTTTCTTTCGTCAAAATTTTTCAGAAAATCACGTTTTAAGGAAATCCCGCATCGTGCGAAATTATCTTGTTTTTCCTAAACAACACGTTGTAAGTCGAAAAGCTTTCATGTTGCGTGTATGTCTAAGTGTGTAGCCTCAAAAGAGAAGGCACAGGACAGTTTTCTCTCGAAAGGATATGTAAGAATACCACTTCATAAGGAAATACAGTTTTGCAGAGTAAAGACATATACGTACGCATTGGAAACTCTTTATGAGAAGAAATAACGCATCGTACAAAATTAGCTTGTATCTCCAAAACTACACGTTGTATCTCGAAAAGAATTGTTGTGGCGTGTACGTCTTAACATGTAGCATCTAAAGAGAACCAAAAGGAGAATTTTCTTTCGTCAAAATTTTTCAGAAAATCACGTTTTAAGGAAATCCCGCATCGTGCGAAATTATCTTGTTTTTCCTAAACAACACGTTGTAAGTCGAAAAGCTTTCATGTTGCGTGTATGTCTAAGTGTGTAGCCTCAAAAGAGAAGGCACAGGACAGTTTTCTCTCGAAAGGATATGTAAGAATACCACTTCATAAGGAAATACAGTTTTGCAGAGTAAAGACATATACGTACGCATTGGAAACTCTTTACGAGAAGAAATAACGCATCGTACAAAATTAGCTTGTATCTCCAAAACTACACGTTGTATCTCGAAAAGAATTGTTGTGGCGTGTACGTCTTAACATGTAGCATCTAAAGAGAACCAAAAGGAGAATTTTCTTTCGTCAAAATTTTTCAGAAAATCACGTTTTAAGGAAATCCCGCATCGTGCGAAATTATCTTGTTTTTCGTAAACAACACGTTGTAAGTCGAAAAGCTTTCATGTTGCGTGTATGTCTAAGTGTGTAGCCTCAAAAGAGAAGGTACAGGACAGTTTTCTCTCGAAAGGATATGTAAGAATACCACTTCATAAGGAAATACAGTTTTGCAGAGTAAAGACATATACGTACGCATTGGAAACTCTTTACGAGAAGAAATAACGCATAGTACAAAATTAGCTTGTATCTCCAAAACTACACGTTGTATCTCGAAAAGAATTGTTGTGGCGTGTACGTCTTAGCATGTAGCATCTAAAGAGAACCGAAAGGAGAATTTTCTTTCGTCAAAATTTTTCAGAAAATCACGTTTTAAGGAAATCCCGCATCGTGCGAAATTATCTTGTTTTTCCTAAACAACACGTTGTAAGTCGAAAAGCTTTCATGTTGCGTGTATGTCTAAGTGTGTAGCCTCAAAAGAGAAGGCACAGGACAGTTTTCTCTCGAAAGGATATGTAAGAATACCACTTCATAAGGAAATACAGTTTTGCAGAGTAAAGACATATACGTACGCATTGGAAACTCTTTACGAGAAGAAATAACGCATCGTACAAAATTAGCTTGTATCTCCAAAACTACACGTTGTATCTCGAAAAGAATTGTTGTGGCGTGTACGTCTTAACATGTAGCATCTAAAGAGAACCAAAAGGAGAATTTTCTTTCGTCAAAATTTTTCAGAAAATCACGTTTTAAGGAAATCCCGCATCGTGCGAAATTATCTTGTTTTTCCTAAACAACACGTTGTAAGTCGAAAAGCTTTCATGTTGCGTGTATGTCTAAGTGTGTAGCCTCAAAAGAGAAGGCACAGGACAGTTTTCTCTCGAAAGGATATGTAAGAATACCACTTCATAAGGAAATACAGTTTTGCAGAGTAAAGACATATACGTACGCATTGGAAACTATGAGAAGAAATAACGCATAGTACAAAATTAGCTTGTATCTCCAAAACTACACGTTGTATCTCGAAAAGAATTGTTGTGGCGTGTACGTCTTAACATGTAGCATCTAAAGAGAACCAAAAGGAGAATTTTCTTTCGTCAAAATTTTTCAGAAAATCACGTTTTAAGAAAATCCCGCATCGTGCGAAATTATCTTGTTTTTCCTAAACAACACGTTGTAAGTCGAAAAGCTTTCATGTTGCGTGTATGTCTAAGTGTGTAGCCTCAAAAGAGAAGGCACAGGACAGTTTTCTCTCGAAAGGATATGTAAGAATACCACTTCATAAGGAAATACAGTTTTGCAGAGTAAAGACATATACGTACGCATTGGAAACTCTTTACGAGAAGAAATAACGCATCGTACAAAATTAGCTTGTATCTCCAAAACTACACGTTGTATCTCGAAAAGAATTGTTGTGGCGTGTACGTCTTAACATGTAGCATCTAAAGAGAACCAAAAGGAGAATTTTCTTTCGTCAAAATTTTTCAGAAAATCACGTTTTAAGGAAATCCCGCATCGTGCGAAATTATCTTGTTTTTCCTAAACAACACGTTGTAAGTCGAAAAGCTTTCATGTTGCGTGTATGTCTAAGTGTGTAGCCTCAAAAGAGAAGGCACAGGACAGTTTTCTCTCGAAAGGATATGTAAGAATACCACTTCATAAGGAAATACAGTTTTGCAGAGTAAAGACATATACGTACGCATTGGAAACTCTTTACGAGAAGAAATAACGCATAGTACAAAATTAGCTTGTATCTCCAAAACTACACGTTGTATCTCGAAAAGAATTGTTGTGGCGTGTACGTCTTAACATGTAGCATCTAAAGAGAACCAAAAGGAGAATTTTCTTTCGTCAAAATTTTTCAGAAAATCACGTTTTAAGGAAATCCCGCATCGTGCGAAATTATCTTGTTTTTCCTAAACAACACGTTGTAAGTCGAAAAGCTTTCATGTTGCGTGTATGTCTAAGTGTGTAGCCTCAAAAGAGAAGGCACAGGACAGTTTTCTCTCGAAAGGATATGTAAGAATACCACTTCATAAGGAAATACAGTTTTGCAGAGTAAAGACATATACGTACGCATTGGAAACTCTTTACGAGAAGAAATAACGCATAGTACAAAATTAGCTTGTATCTCCAAAACTACACGTTGTATCTCGAAAAGAATTGTTGTGGCGTGTACGTCTTAACATGTAGCATCTAAAGAGAACCAAAAGGAGAATTTTCTTTCGTCAAAATTTTTCAGAAAATCACGTTTTAAGGAAATCCCGCATCGTGCGAAATTATCTTGTTTTTCCTAAACAACACGTTGTAAGTCGAAAAGCTTTCATGTTGCGTGTATGTCTAAGTGTGTAGCCTCAAAAGAGAAGGCACAGGACAGTTTTCTCTCGAAAGGATATGTAAGAATACCACTTCATAAGGAAATACAGTTTTGCAGAGTAAAGACATATACGTACGCATTGGAAACTCTTTACGAGAAGAAATAACGCATAGTACAAAATTAGCTTGTATCTCCAAAACTACACGTTGTATCTCGAAAAGAATTGTTGTGGCGTGTACGTCTTAACATGTAGCATCTAAAGAGAACCAAAAGGAGAATTTTCTTTCGTCAAAATTTTTCAGAAAATCACGTTTTAAGGAAATCCCGCATCGTGCGAAATTATCTTGTTTTTCCTAAACAACACGTTGTAAGTCGAAAAGCTTTCATGTTGCGTGTATGTCTAAGTGTGTAGCCTCAAAAGAGAAGGCACAGGACAGTTTTCTCTCGAAAGGATATGTAAGAATACCACTTCATAAGGAAATACAGTTTTGCAGAGTAAAGACATATACGTACGCATTGGAAACTCTTTACGAGAAGAAATAACGCATAGTACAAAATTAGCTTGTATCTCCAAAACTACACGTTGTATCTCGAAAAGAATTGTTGTGGCGTGTACGTCTTAACATGTAGCATCTAAAGAGAACCAAAAGGAGAATTTTCTTTCGTCAAAATTTTTCAGAAAATCACGTTTTAAGGAAATCCCGCATCGTGCGAAATTATCTTGTTTTTCCTAAACAACACGTTGTAAGTCGAAAAGCTTTCATGTTGCGTGTATGTCTAAGTGTGTAGCCTCAAAAGAGAAGGCACAGGACAGTTTTCTCTCGAAAGGATATGTAAGAATACCACTTCATAATGAAATACAGTTTTGCAGAGTAAAGACATATACGTACGCATTGGAAACTCTTTACGAGAAGAAATAACGCATATTACAAAATTAGCTTGTATCTCCAAAACTACACGTTGTATCTCGAAAAGAATTGTTGTGGCGTGTACGTCTTAACATGTAGCATCTAAAGAGAACCGAAAGGAGAATTTTCTTTCGTCAAAATTTTTCAGAAAATCACGTTTTAAGGAAATCCCGCATCGTGCGAAATTATCTTGTTTTTCCTAAACAACACGTTGTAAGTCGAAAAGCTTTCATGTTGCGTGTATGTCTAAGTGTGTAGCCTCAAAAGAGAAGGCACAGGACAGTTTTCTCTCGAAAGGATATGTAAGAATACCACTTCATAAGGAAATACAGTTTTGCAGAGTAAAGACATATACGTACGCATTGGAAACTCTTTACGAGAAGAAATAACGCATAGTACAAAATTAGCTTGTATCTCCAAAACTACACGTTGTATCTCGAAAAGAATTGTTGTGGCGTGTACGTCTTAACATGTAGCATCTAAAGAGAACCAAAAGGAGAATTTTCTTTCGTCAAAATTTTTCAGAAAATCACGTTTTAAGGAAATCCCGCATCGTGCGAAATTATCTTGTTTTTCCTAAACAACACGTTGTAAGTCGAAAAGCTTTCATGTTGCGTGTATGTCTAAGTGTGTAGCCTCAAAAGAGAAGGCACAGGACAGTTTTCTCTCGAAAGGATATGTAAGAATACCACTTCATAAGGAAATATTGTTTTGCAGAGTAAAGACATATACGTACGCATTGGAAACTCTTTACGAGAAGAAATAACGCATAGTACAAAATTAGCTTGTATCTCCAAAACTACACGTTGTATCTCGAAAAGAATTGTTGTGGCGTGTACGTCTTAACATGTAGCATCTAAAGAGAACCGAAAGGAGAATTTTCTTTCGTCAAAATTTTTCAGAAAATCACGTTTTAAGGAAATCCCGCATCGTGCGAAATTATCTTGTTTTTCCTAAACAACACGTTGTAAGTCGAAAAGCTTTCATGTTGCGTGTATGTCTAAGTGTGTAGCCTCAAAAGAGAAGGCACAGGACAGTTTTCTCTCGAAAGGATATGTAAGAATACCACTTCATAAGGAAATACAGTTTTGCAGAGTAAAGACATATACGTACGCATTGGAAACTCTTTACGAGAAGAAATAACGCATAGTACAAAATTAGCTTGTATCTCCAAAACTACACGTTGTATCTCGAAAAGAATTGTTGTGGCGTGTACGTCTTAACATGTAGCATCTAAAGAGAACCAAAAGGAGAATTTTCTTTCGTCAAAATTTTTCAGAAAATCACGTTTTAAGGAAATCCCGCATCGTGCGAAATTATCTTGTTTTTCCTAAACAACACGTTGTAAGTCGAAAAGCTTTCATGTTGCGTGTATGTCTAAGTGTGTAGCCTCAAAAGAGAAGGCACAGGACAGTTTTCTCTCGAAAGGATATGTAAGAATACCACTTCATAAGGAAATATTGTTTTGCAGAGTAAAGACATATACGTACGCATTGGAAATTCTTTACGAGAAGAAATAACGCATAGTACAAAATTAGCTTGTATCTCCAAAACTACACGTTGTATCTCGAAAAGAATTGTTGTGGCGTGTACGTCTTAACATGTAGCATCTAAAGAGAACCGAAAGGAGAATTTTCTTTCGTCAAAATTTTTCAGAAAATCACGTTTTAAGGAAATCCCGCATCGTGCGAAATTATCTTGTTTTTCCTAAACAACACGTTGTAAGTCGAAAAGCTTTCATGTTGCGTGTATGTCTAAGTGTGTAGCCTCAAAAGAGAAGGCACAGGACAGTTTTCTCTCGAAAGGATATGTAAGAATACCACTTCATAAGGAAATACAGTTTTGCAGAGTAAAGACATATACGTACGCATTGGAAACTCTTTACGAGAAGAAATAACGCATAGTACAAAATTAGCTTGTATCTCCAAAACTACACGTTGTATCTCGAAAAGAATTGTTGTGGCGTGTACGTCTTAACATGTAGCATCTAAAGAGAACCAAAAGGAGAATTTTCTTTCGTCAAAATTTTTCAGAAAATCACGTTTTAAGGAAATCCCGCATCGTGCGAAATTATCTTGTTTTTCCTAAACAACACGTTGTAAGTCGAAAAGCTTTCATGTTGCGTGTATGTCTAAGTGTGTAGCCTCAAAAGAGAAGGCACAGGACAGTTTTCTCTCGAAAGGATATGTAAGAATACCACTTCATAAGGAAATACAGTTTTGCAGAGTAAAGACATATACGTACGCATTGGAAACTCTTTACGAGAAGAAATAACGCATAGTACAAAATTAGCTTGTATCTCCAAAACTACACGTTGTATCTCGAAAAGAATTGTTGTGGCGTGTACGTCTTAACATGTAGCATCTAAAGAGAACCAAAAGGAGAATTTTCTTTCGTCAAAATTTTTCAGAAAATCACGTTTTAAGGAAATCCCACATCGTGCGAAATTATCTTGTTTTTCCTAAACAACACGTTGTAAGTCGAAAAGTTTTCATGTTGCGTGTATGTCTAAGTGTGTAGCCTCAAAAGAGAAGGCACAGGACAGTTTTCTCTCGAAAGGATATGTAAGAATACCACTTCATAAGGAAATACAGTTTTGCAGAGTAAAGACATATACGTACGCATTGGAAACTCTTTACGAGAAGAAATAACGCATAGTACAAAATTAGCTTGTATCTCCAAAACTACACGTTGTATCTCGAAAAGAATTGTTGTGGCGTGTACGTCTTAACATGTAGCATCTAAAGAGAACCAAAAGGAGAATTTTCTTTCGTCAAAATTTTTCAGAAAATCACGTTTTAAGGAAATCCCGCATCGTGCGAAATTATCTTGTTTTTCCTAAACAACACGTTGTAAGTCGAAAAGCTTTCATGTTGCGTGTATGTCTAAGTGTGTAGCCTCAAAAGAGAAGGCACAGGACAGTTTTCTCTCGAAAGGATATGTAAGAATACCACTTCATAAGGAAATACAGTTTTGCAGAGTAAAGACATATACGTACGCATTGGAATCTCTTTACGAGAAGAAATAACGCATAGTACAAAATTAGCTTGTATCTCCAAAACTACACGTTGTATCTCGAAAAGAATTGTTGTGGCGTGTACGTCTTAACATGTAGCATCTAAAGAGAACCAAAAGGAGAATTTTCTTTCGTCAAAATTTTTCAGAAAATCACGTTTTAAGGAAATCCCGCATCGTGCGAAATTATCTTGTTTTTCCTAAACAACACGTTGTAAGTCGAAAAGCTTTCATGTTGCGTGTATGTCTAAGTGTGTAGCCTCAAAAGAGAAGGCACAGGACAGTTTTCTCTCGAAAGGATATGTAAGAATACCACTTCATAAGGAAATACAGTTTTGCAGAGTAAAGACATATACGTACGCATTGGAAACTCTTTACGAGAAGAAATAACGCATCGTACAAAATTAGCTTGTATCTCCAAAACTACACGTTGTATCTCGAAAAGAATTGTTGTGGCGTGTACGTCTTAACATGTAGCATCTAAAGAGAACCAAAAGGAGAATTTTCTTTCGTCAAAATTTTTCAGAAAATCACGTTTTAAGGAAATCCCGCATCGTGCGAAATTATCTTGTTTTTCCTAAACAACACGTTGTAAGTCGAAAAGTTTTCATGTTGCGTGTATGTCTAAGTGTGTAGCCTCAAAAGAGAAGGCACAGGACAGTTTTCTCTCGAAAGGATATGTAAGAATACCACTTCATAAGGAAATACAGTTTTGCAGAGTAAAGACATATACGTACGCATTGGAAACTCTTTACGAGAAGAAATAACGCATAGTACAAAATTAGCTTGTATCTCCAAAACTACACGTTGTATCTCGAAAAGAATTGTTGTGGCGTGTACGTCTTAACATGTAGCATCTAAAGAGAACCAAAAGGAGAATTTTCTTTCGTCAAAATTTTTCAGAAAATCACGTTTTAAGGAAATCCCGCATCGTGCGAAATTATCTTGTTTTTCCTAAACAACACGTTGTAAGTCGAAAAGCTTTCATGTTGCGTGTATGTCTAAGTGTGTAGCCTCAAAAGAGAAGGCACAGGACAGTTTTCTCTCGAAAGGATATGTAAGAATACCACTTCATAAGGAAATACAGTTTTGCAGAGTAAAGACATATACGTACGCATTGGAATCTCTTTACGAGAAGAAATAACGCATAGTACAAAATTAGCTTGTATCTCCAAAACTACACGTTGTATCTCGAAAAGAATTGTTGTGGCGTGTACGTCTTAACATGTAGCATCTAAAGAGAACCAAAAGGAGAATTTTCTTTCGTCAAAATTTTTCAGAAAATCACGTTTTAAGGAAATCCCGCATCGTGCGAAATTATCTTGTTTTTCCTAAACAACACGTTGTAAGTCGAAAAGCTTTCATGTTGCGTGTATGTCTAAGTGTGTAGCCTCAAAAGAGAAGGCACAGGACAGTTTTCTCTCGAAAGGATATGTAAGAATACCACTTCATAAGGAAATACAGTTTTGCAGAGTAAAGACATATACGTACGCATTGGAAACTCTTTACGAGAAGAAATAACGCATAGTACAAAATTAGCTTGTATCTCCAAAACTACACGTTGTATCTCGAAAAGAATTGTTGTGGCGTGTACGTCTTAACATGTAGCATCTAAAGAGAACCGAAAGGAGAATTTTCTTTCGTCAAAATTTTTCAGAAAATCACGTTTTAAGGAAATCCCGCATCGTGCGAAATTATCTTGTTTTTCCTAAACAACACGTTGTAAGTCGAAAAGCTTTCATGTTGCGTGTATGTCTAAGTGTGTAGCCTCAAAAGAGAAGGCACAGGACAGTTTTCTCTCGAAAGGATATGTAAGAATACCACTTCATAAGGAAATACAGTTTTGCAGAGTAAAGACATATACGTACGCATTGGAAACTCTTTACGAGAAGAAATAACGCATAGTACAAAATTAGCTTGTATCTCCAAAACTACACGTTGTATCTCGAAAAGAATTGTTGTGGCGTGTACGTCTTAACATGTAGCATCTAAAGAGAACCAAAAGGAGAATTTTCTTTCGTCAAAATTTTTCAGAAAATCACGTTTTAAGGAAATCCCGCATCGTGCGAAATTATCTTGTTTTTCCTAAACAACACGTTGTAAGTCGAAAAGCTTTCATGTTGCGTGTATGTCTAAGTGTGTAGCCTCAAAAGAGAAGGCACAGGACAGTTTTCTCTCGAAAGGATATGTAAGAATACCACTTCATAAGGAAATATTGTTTTGCAGAGTAAAGACATATACGTACGCATTGGAAACTCTTTACGAGAAGAAATAACGCATAGTACAAAATTAGCTTGTATCTCCAAAACTACACGTTGTATCTCGAAAAGAATTGTTGTGGCGTGTACGTCTTAACATGTAGCATCTAAAGAGAACCGAAAGGAGAATTTTCTTTCGTCAAAATTTTTCAGAAAATCACGTTTTAAGGAAATCCCGCATCGTGCGAAATTATCTTGTTTTTCCTAAACAACACGTTGTAAGTCGAAAAGCTTTCATGTTGCGTGTATGTCTAAGTGTGTAGCCTCAAAAGAGAAGGCACAGGAGAGTTTTCTCTCGAAAGGATATGTAAGAATACCACTTCATAAGGAAATACAGTTTTGCAGAGTAAAGACATATACGTACGCATTGGAAACTCTTTACGAGAAGAAATAACGCATAGTACAAAATTAGCTTGTATCTCCAAAACTACACGTTGTATCTCGAAAAGAATTGTTGTGGCGTGTACGTCTTAACATGTAGCATCTAAAGAGAACCAAAAGGAGAATTTTCTTTCGTCAAAATTTTTCAGAAAATCACGTTTTAAGGAAATCCCGCATCGTGCGAAATTATCTTGTTTTTCCTAAACAACACGTTGTAAGTCGAAAAGCTTTCATGTTGCGTGTATGTCTAAGTGTGTAGCCTCAAAAGAGAAGGCACAGGACAGTTTTCTCTCGAAAGGATATGTAAGAATACCACTTCATAAGGAAATACAGTTTTGCAGAGTAAAGACATATACGTACGCATTGGAAACTCTTTACGAGAAGAAATAACGCATAGTACAAAATTAGCTTGTATCTCCAAAACTACACGTTGTATCTCGAAAAGAATTGTTGTGGCGTGTACGTCTTAACATGTAGCATCTAAAGAGAACCAAAAGGAGAATTTTCTTTCGTCAAAATTTTTCAGAAAATCACGTTTTAAGGAAATCCCGCATCGTGCGAAATTATCTTGTTTTTCCTAAACAACACGTTGTAAGTCGAAAAGTTTTCATGTTGCGTGTATGTCTAAGTGTGTAGCCTCAAAAGAGAAGGCACAGGACAGTTTTCTCTCGAAAGGATATGTAAGAATACCACTTCATAAGGAAATACAGTTTTGCAGAGTAAAGACATATACGTACGCATTGGAAACTCTTTACGAGAAGAAATAACGCATAGTACAAAATTAGCTTGTATCTCCAAAACTACACGTTGTATCTCGAAAAGAATTGTTGTGGCGTGTACGTCTTAACATGTAGCATCTAAAGAGAACCAAAAGGAGAATTTTCTTTCGTCAAAATTTTTCAGAAAATCACGTTTTAAGGAAATCCCGCATCGTGCGAAATTATCTTGTTTTTCCTAAACAACACGTTGTAAGTCGAAAAGCTTTCATGTTGCGTGTATGTCTAAGTGTGTAGCCTCAAAAGAGAAGGCACAGGACAGTTTTCTCTCGAAAGGGTATCTAAGAATACCACTTCATAAGGAAATACAGTTTTGCAGAGTAAAGACATATACGTACGCATTGGAAACTCTTTACGAGAAGAAATAACGCATAGTACAAAATTAGCTTGTATCTCCAAAACTACACGTTGTATCTCGAAAAGAATTGTTGTGGCGTGTACGTCTTAACATGTAGCATCTAAAGAGAACCAAAAGGAGAATTTTCTTTCGTCAAAATTTTTCAGAAAATCACGTTTTAACGAAATCCCGCATCGTGCGAAATTATCTTGTTTTTCCTAAACAACACGTTGTAAGTCGAAAAGCTTTCATGTTGCGTGTATGTCTAAGTGTGTAGCCTCAAAAGAGAAGGCACAGGACAGTTTTCTCTCGAAAGGATATGTAAGAATACCATTTCATAAGGAAATACAGTTTTGCAGAGTAAAGACATATACGTACGCATTGGAAACTCTTTACGAGAAGAAATAACGCATAGTACAAAATTAGCTTGTATCTCCAAAACTACACGTTGTATCTCGAAAAGAATTGTTGTGGCGTGTACGTCTTAACATGTAGCATCTAAAGAGAACCGAAAGGAGAATTTTCTTTCGTCAAAATTTTTCAGAAAATCACGTTTTAAGGAAATCCCGCATCGTGCGAAATTATCTTGTTTTTCCTAAACAACACGTTGTAAGTCGAAAAGCTTTCATGTTGCGTGTATGTCTAAGTGTGTAGCCTCAAAAGAGAAGGCACAGGACAGTTTTCTCTCGAAAGGATATGTAAGAATACCACTTCATAAGGAAATACAGTTTTGCAGAGTAAAGACATATACGTACGCATTGGAAACTCTTTACGAGAAGAAATAACGCATAGTACAAAATTAGCTTGTATCTCCAAAACTACACGTTGTATATCGAAAAGAATTGTTGTGGCGTGTACGTCTTAACATGTAGCATCTAAAGAGAACCAAAAGGAGAATTTTCTTTCGTCAAAATTTTTCAGAAAATCACGTTTTAAGGAAATCCCGCATCGTGCGAAATTATCTTGTTTTTCCTAAACAACACGTTGTAAGTCGAAAAGTTTTCATGTTGCGTGTATGTCTAAGTGTGTAGCCTCAAAAGAGAAGGCACAGGACAGTTTTCTCTCGAAAGGATATGTAAGAATACCACTTCATAAGGAAATACAGTTTTGCAGAGTAAAGACATATACGTACGCATTGGAAACTCTTTACGAGAAGAAATAACGCATAGTACAAAATTAGCTTGTATCTCCAAAACTACACGTTGTATCTCGAAAAGAATTGTTGTGGCGTGTACGTCTTAACATGTAGCATCTAAAGAGAACCAAAAGGAGAATTTTCTTTCGTCAAAATTTTTCAGAAAATCACGTTTTAAGGAAATCCCGCATCGTGCGAAATTATCTTGTTTTTCCTAAACAACACGTTGTAAGTCGAAAAGCTTTCATGTTGCGTGTATGTCTAAGTGTGTAGCCTCAAAAGAGAAGGCACAGGACAGTTTTCTCTCGAAAGGGTATCTAAGAATACCACTTCATAAGGAAATACAGTTTTGCAGAGTAAAGACATATACGTACGCATTGGAAACTCTTTACGAGAAGAAATAACGCATAGTACAAAATTAGCTTGTATCTCCAAAACTACACGTTGTATCTCGAAAAGAATTGTTGTGGCGTGTACGTCTTAACATGTAGCATCTAAAGAGAACCAAAAGGAGAATTTTCTTTCGTCAAAATTTTTCAGAAAATCACGTTTTAACGAAATCCCGCATCGTGCGAAATTATCTTGTTTTTCCTAAACAACACGTTGTAAGTCGAAAAGCTTTCATGTTGCGTGTATGTCTAAGTGTGTAGCCTCAAAAGAGAAGGCACAGGACAGTTTTCTCTCGAAAGGATATGTAAGAATACCATTTCATAAGGAAATACAGTTTTGCAGAGTAAAGACATATACGTACGCATTGGAAACTCTTTACGAGAAGAAATAACGCATAGTACAAAATTAGCTTGTATCTCCAAAACTACACGTTGTATCTCGAAAAGAATTGTTGTGGCGTGTACGTCTTAACATGTAGCATCTAAAGAGAACCGAAAGGAGAATTTTCTTTCGTCAAAATTTTTCAGAAAATCACGTTTTAAGGAAATCCCGCATCGTGCGAAATTATCTTGTTTTTCCTAAACAACACGTTGTAAGTCGAAAAGCTTTCATGTTGCGTGTATGTCTAAGTGTGTAGCCTCAAAAGAGAAGGCACAGGACAGTTTTCTCTCGAAAGGATATGTAAGAATACCACTTCATAAGGAAATACAGTTTTGCAGAGTAAAGACATATACGTACGCATTGGAAACTCTTTACGAGAAGAAATAACGCATAGTACAAAATTAGCTTGTATCTCCAAAACTACACGTTGTATATCGAAAAGAATTGTTGTGGCGTGTACGTCTTAACATGTAGCATCTAAAGAGAACCAAAAGGAGAATTTTCTTTCGTCAAAATTTTTCAGAAAAACACGTTTTAAGGAAATCCCGCATCGTGCGAAATTATCTTGTTTTTCCTAAACAACACGTTGTAAGTCGAAAAGCTTTCATGTTGCGTGTATGTCTAAGTGTGTAGCCTCAAAAGAGAAGGCACAGGACAGTTTTCTCTCGAAAGGATATGTAAGAATACCACTTCATAAGGAAATACAGTTTTGCAGAGTAAAGACATATACGTACGCATTGGAAACTCTTTACGAGAAGAAATAACGCATAGTAAAAAATTAGCTTGTATCTCCAAAACTACACGTTGTATCTCGAAAAGAATTGTTGTGGCGTGTACGTCTTAACATGTAGCATCTAAAGAGAACCAAAAGGAGAATTTTCTTTCGTCAAAATTTTTCAGAAAATCACGTTTTAAGGAAATCCCGCATCGTGCGAAATTATCTTGTTTTTCCTAAACAACACGTTGTAAGTCGAAAAGTTTTCATGTTGCGTGTATGTCTAAGTGTGTAGCCTCAAAAGAGAAGGCACAGGACAGTTTTCTCTCGAAAGGATATGTAAGAATACCACTTCATAAGGAAATACAGTTTTGCAGAGTAAAGACATATACGTACGCATTGGAAACTCTTTACGAGAAGAAATAACGCATAGTACAAAATTAGCTTGTATCTCCAAAACTACACGTTGTATCTCGAAAAGAATTGTTGTGGCGTGTACGTCTTAACATGTAGCATCTAAAGAGAACCAAAAGGAGAATTTTCTTTCGTCAAAATTTTTCAGAAAATCACGTTTTAACGAAATCCCGCATCGTGCGAAATTATCTTGTTTTTCCTAAACAACACGTTGTAAGTCGAAAAGCTTTCATGTTGCGTGTATGTCTAAGTGTGTAGCCTCAAAAGAGAAGGCACAGGACAGTTTTCTCTCGAAAGGATATGTAAGAATACCATTTCATAAGGAAATACAGTTTTGCAGAGTAAAGACATATACGTACGCATTGGAAACTCTTTACGAGAAGAAATAACGCATAGTACAAAATTAGCTTGTATCTCCAAAACTACACGTTGTATCTCGAAAAGAATTGTTGTGGCGTGTACGTCTTAACATGTAGCATCTAAAGAGAACCGAAAGGAGAATTTTCTTTCGTCAAAATTTTTCAGAAAATCACGTTTTAAGGAAATCCCGCATCGTGCGAAATTATCTTGTTTTTCCTAAACAACACGTTGTAAGTCGAAAAGCTTTCATGTTGCGTGTATGTCTAAGTGTGTAGCCTCAAAAGAGAAGGCACAGGACAGTTTTCTCTCGAAAGGATATGTAAGAATACCACTTCATAAGGAAATACAGTTTTGCAGAGTAAAGACATATACGTACGCATTGGAAACTCTTTACGAGAAGAAATAACGCATAGTACAAAATTAGCTTGTATCTCCAAAACTACACGTTGTATATCGAAAAGAATTGTTGTGGCGTGTACGTCTTAACATGTAGCATCTAAAGAGAACCAAAAGGAGAATTTTCTTTCGTCAAAATTTTTCAGAAAATCACGTTTTAAGGAAATCCCGCATCGTGCGAAATTATCTTGTTTTTCCTAAACAACACGTTGTAAGTCGAAAAGTTTTCATGTTGCGTGTATGTCTAAGTGTGTAGCCTCAAAAGAGAAGGCACAGGACAGTTTTCTCTCGAAAGGATATGTAAGAATACCACTTCATAAGGAAATACAGTTTTGCAGAGTAAAGACATATACGTACGCATTGGAAACTCTTTACGAGAAGAAATAACGCATAGTACAAAATTAGCTTGTATCTCCAAAACTACACGTTGTATCTCGAAAAGAATTGTTGTGGCGTGTACGTCTTAACATGTAGCATCTAAAGAGAACCAAAAGGAGAATTTTCTTTCGTCAAAATTTTTCAGAAAATCACGTTTTAAGGAAATCCCGCATCGTGCGAAATTATCTTGTTTTTCCTAAACAACACGTTGTAAGTCGAAAAGCTTTCATGTTGCGTGTATGTCTAAGTGTGTAGCCTCAAAAGAGAAGGCACAGGACAGTTTTCTCTCGAAAGGGTATCTAAGAATACCACTTCATAAGGAAATACAGTTTTGCAGAGTAAAGACATATACGTACGCATTGGAAACTCTTTACGAGAAGAAATAACGCATAGTACAAAATTAGCTTGTATCTCCAAAACTACACGTTGTATCTCGAAAAGAATTGTTGTGGCGTGTACGTCTTAACATGTAGCATCTAAAGAGAACCAAAAGGAGAATTTTCTTTCGTCAAAATTTTTCAGAAAATCACGTTTTAACGAAATCCCGCATCGTGCGAAATTATCTTGTTTTTCCTAAACAACACGTTGTAAGTCGAAAAGCTTTCATGTTGCGTGTATGTCTAAGTGTGTAGCCTCAAAAGAGAAGGCACAGGACAGTTTTCTCTCGAAAGGATATGTAAGAATACCATTTCATAAGGAAATACAGTTTTGCAGAGTAAAGACATATACGTACGCATTGGAAACTCTTTACGAGAAGAAATAACGCATAGTACAAAATTAGCTTGTATCTCCAAAACTACACGTTGTATCTCGAAAAGAATTGTTGTGGCGTGTACGTCTTAACATGTAGCATCTAAAGAGAACCGAAAGGAGAATTTTCTTTCGTCAAAATTTTTCAGAAAATCACGTTTTAAGGAAATCCCGCATCGTGCGAAATTATCTTGTTTTTCCTAAACAACACGTTGTAAGTCGAAAAGCTTTCATGTTGCGTGTATGTCTAAGTGTGTAGCCTCAAAAGAGAAGGCACAGGACAGTTTTCTCTCGAAAGGATATGTAAGAATACCACTTCATAAGGAAATACAGTTTTGCAGAGTAAAGACATATACGTACGCATTGGAAACTCTTTACGAGAAGAAATAACGCATAGTACAAAATTAGCTTGTATCTCCAAAACTACACGTTGTATATCGAAAAGAATTGTTGTGGCGTGTACGTCTTAACATGTAGCATCTAAAGAGAACCAAAAGGAGAATTTTCTTTCGTCAAAATTTTTCAGAAAAACACGTTTTAAGGAAATCCCGCATCGTGCGAAATTATCTTGTTTTTCCTAAACAACACGTTGTAAGTCGAAAAGCTTTCATGTTGCGTGTATGTCTAAGGGTGTAGCCTCAAAAGAGAAGGCACAGGACAGTTTTCTCTCGAAAGGATATGTAAGAATACCACTTCATAAGGAAATACAGTTTTGCAGAGTAAAGACATATACGTACGCATTGGAAACTCTTTACGAGAAGAAATAACGCATAGTAAAAAATTAGCTTGTATCTCCAAAACTACACGTTGTATCTCGAAAAGAATTGTTGTGGCGTGTACGTCTTAACATGTAGCATCTAAAGAGAACCAAAAGGAGAATTTTCTTTCGTCAAAATTTTTCAGAAAATCACGTTTTAAGGAAATCCCGCATCGTGCGAATTATCTTGTTTTTCTCCTAAACAACACGTTGTAAGTCGAAAAAGTTTTCATGTTGCGTGTATGTCTAAGTGTGTAGCCTCAAAAGAGAAGGCACAGACAGTTTTTCTCTCGAAAGGATATGTAAGAATACCACTTCATAAGGAAATACAGTTTTGCAGAGTAAAGACATATACGTACGCATTGGAAACTCTTTACGAGAAGAAATAACGCATAGTACAAAATTAGCTTGTATCTCCAAAACTACACGTTGTATCTCGAAAAGAATTGTTGTGGCGTGTACGTCTTAACATGTAGCATCTAAAGAGAACCAAAAGGAGAATTTTCTTTCGTCAAAATTTTTCAGAAAATCACGTTTTAAGGAAATCCCGCATCGTGCGAAATTATCTTGTTTTTCCTAAACAACACGTTGTAAGTCGAAAAGCTTTCATGTTGCGTGTATGTCTAAGTGTGTAGCCTCAAAAGAGAAGGCACAGGACAGTTTTCTCTCGAAAGGATATGTAAGAAATACACTTCATAAGGAAATACAGTTTTGCAGAGTAAAGACATATACGTACGCATTGGAAACTCTTTACGAGAAGAAATAACGCATAGTACAAAATCAGCTTGTATCTCCAAAACTACACGTTGTATCTCGAAAAGAATTGTTGTGGCGTGTACGTCTTAACATGTAGCATCTAAAGAGAACCAAAAGGGGAATTTTCTTTCGTCAAAATTTTTCAGAAAATCACGTTTTAAGGAAATCCCGCATCGTGCGAAATTATCTTGTTTTTCCTAAACAACACGTTGTAAGTCGAAAAGCTTTCATGTTGCGTGTATGTCTAAGTGTGTAGCCTCAAAAGAGAAGGCACAGGACAGTTTTCTCTCGAAAGGATATGTAAGAATACCACTTCATAAGGAAATACAGTTTTGCAGAGTAAAGACATATACGTACGCATTGGAAACTCTTTACGAGAAGAAATAACGCATCGTAAAAAATTAGCTTGTATCTCCAAAACTACACGTTGTATCTCGAAAAGAATTGTTGTGGCGTGTACGTCTTAACATGTAGCATCTAAAGAGAACCAAAAGGAGAATTTTCTTTCGTCAAAATTTTTCAGAAAATCACGTTTTAAGGAAATCCCGCATCGTGCGAAATTATCTTGTTTTTCCTAAACAACCACGTTGTAAGTCGAAAAGCTTTCATGTTGCGTGTATGTCTAAGTGTGTAGCCTCAAAAGAGAAGGCACAGGACAGTTTTCTCTCGAAAGGATATGTAAGAATACCACTTCATAAGGAAATACAGTTTTGCAGAGTAAAGACATATACGTACGCATTGGAAACTCTTTGCGAGAAGAAATAACGCATATTACAAAATTAGCTTGTATCTCCAATACTACACGTTGTATCTCGAAAAGAATTGTTGTGGCGTGTACGTCTTAACATGTAGCATCTAAAGAGAACCGAATGGAGAATTTTCTTTCGTCAAAATTTTTCAGAAAATCACGTTTTAAGGAAATCCCGCATCGTGCGAAATTATCTTGTTTTTCCTAAACAACACGTTGTAAGTCGAAAAGCTTTCATGTTGCGTGTATGTCTAAGTGTGTAGCCTCAAAAGAGAAGGCACAGGACAGTTTTCTATCGAAAGGATATGTAAGAATACCACTTCATAAGGAAATACAGTTTTGCAGAGTAAAGACATATACGTACGCATTGGAAACTCTTTACGAGAAGAAATAACGCATAGTACAAAATTAGCTTGTATCTCCAAAACTACACGTTGTATCTCGAAAAGAATTGTTGTGGCGTGTACGTCTTAACATGTAGCATCTAAAGCGAACCAAAAGGAGAATTTTCTTTCGTCAAAATTTTTCAGAAAATCACGTTTTAAGGAAATCCCGCATCGTGCGAAATTATCTTGTTTTTCCTAAACAACACGTTGTAAGTCGAAAAGCTTTCATGTTGCGTGTATGTCTAAGTGTGTAGCCTCAAAAGAGAAGGCACAGGACAGTTTTCTCTCGAAAGGATATGTAAGAATACCACTTCATAAGGAAATACAGTTTTGCAGAGTAAAGACATATACGTACGCATTGGAAACTCTTTACGAGAAGAAATAACGCATCGTACAAAATTAGCTTGTATCTCCAAAACTACACGTTGTATCTCGAAAAGAATTGTTGTGGCGTGTACGTCTTAACATGTAGCATCTAAAGAGAACCAAAAGGAGAATTTTCTTTCGTCAAAATTTTTCAGAAAATCACGTTTTAAGGAAATCCCGCATCGTGCGAAATTATCTTGTTTTTCCTAAACAACACGTTGTAAGTCGAAAAGCTTTCATGTTGCGTGTATGTCTAAGTGTGTAGCCTCAAAAGAGAAGGCACAGGACAGTTTTCTCTCGAAAGGATATGTAAGAATACCACTTCATAAGGAAATACAGTTTTGCAGAGTAAAGACATATACGTACGCATTGGAAACTCTTTACGAGAAGAAATAACGCATCGTACAAAATTAGCTTGTATCTCCAAAACTACACGTTGTATCTCGAAAAGAATTGTTGTGGCGTGTACGTCTTAACATGTAGCATCTAAAGAGAACCAAAAGGAGAATTTTCTTTCGTCAAAATTTTTCAGAAAATCACGTTTTATGGAAATCCCGCATCGTGCGAAATTATCTTGTTTTTCCTAAACAACACGTTGTAAGTCGAAAAGCTTTCATGTTGCGTGTATGTCTAAGTGTGTAGCCTCAAAAGAGAAGGCACAGGACAGTTTTCTCTCGAAAGGATATGTAAGAATACCACTTCATAAGGAAATACAGTTTTGCAGAGTAAAGACATATACGTACGCATTGGAAACTCTTTACGAGAAGAAATAACGCATCGTACAAAATTAGCTTGTATCTCCAAAACTACACGTTGTATCTCGAAAAGAATTGTTGTGGCGTGTACGTCTTAACATGTAGCATCTAAAGAGAACCAAAAGGAGAATTTTCTTTCGTCAAAATTTTTCAGAAAATCACGTTTTAAGGAAATCCCGCATCGTGCGAAATTATCTTGTTTTTCCTAAACAACACGTTGTAAGTCGAAAAGCTTTCATGTTGCGTGTATGTCTAAGTGTGTAGCCTCAAAAGAGAAGGCACAGGACAGTTTTCTCTCGAAAGGATATGTAAGAATACCACTTCATAAGGAAATACAGTTTTGCAGAGTAAAGACATATACGTACGCATTGGAAACTCTTTACGAGAAGAAATAACGCATCGTACAAAATTAGCTTGTATCTCCAAAACTACACGTTGTATCTCGAAAAGAATTGTTGTGGCGTGTACGTCTTAACATGTAGCATCTAAAGAGAACCAAAAGGAGAATTTTCTTTCGTCAAAATTTTTCAGAAAATCACGTTTTAAGGAAATCCCGCATCGTGCGAAATTATCTTGTTTTTCCTAAACAACACGTTGTAAGTCGAAAAGCTTTCATGTTGCGTGTATGTCTAAGTGTGTAGCCTCAAAAGAGAAGGCACAGGACAGTTTTCTCTCGAAAGCATATGTAAGAATACCACTTCATAAGGAAATACAGTTTTGCAGAGTAAAGACATATACGTACGCATTGGAAACTCTTTACGAGAAGAAATAACGCATAGTACAAAATTAGCTTGTATCTCCAAAACTACACGTTGTATCTCGAAAAGAATTGTTGTGGCGTGTACGTCTTAACATGTAGCATCTAAAGAGAACCGAAAGGAGAATTTTCTTTCGTCAAAATTTTTCAGAAAATCACGTTTTAAGGAAATCCCGCATCGTGCGAAATTATCTTGTTTTTCCTAAACAACACGTTGTAAGTCGAAAAGCTTTCATGTTGCGTGTATGTCTAAGTGTGTAGCCTCAAAAGAGAAGGCACAGGACAGTTTTCTCTCGAAAGGATATGTAAGAATACCCTTCATAAGGAAATACAGTTTTGCAGAGTAAAGACATATACGTACGCATTGGAAACTCTTTACGAGAAGAAATAACGCATAGTACAAAATTAGCTTGTATCTCCAAAACTACACGTTGTATCTCGAAAAGAATTGTTGTGGCGTGTACGTCTTAACATGTAGCATCTAAAGAGAACCAAAAGGAGAATTTTCTTTCGTCAAAATTTTTCAGAAAATCACGTTTTAAGGAAATCCCGCATCGTGCGAAATTATCTTGTTTTTCCTAAACAACACGTTGTAAGTCGAAAAGCTTTCATGTTGCGTGTATGTCTAAGTGTGTAGCCTCAAAAGAGAAGGCACAGGACAGTTTTCTCTCGAAAGGATATGTAAGAATACCACTTCATAAGGAAATACAGTTTTGCAGAGTAAAGACATATACGTACGCATTGGAAACTCTTTACGAGAAGAAATAACGCATCGTACAAAATTAGCTTGTATCTCCAAAACTACACGTTGTATCTCGAAAAGAATTGTTGTGGCGTGTACGTCTTAACATGTAGCATCTAAAGAGAACCAAAAGGAGAATTTTCTTTCGTCAAAATTTTTCAGAAAATCACGTTTTAAGGAAATCCCGCATCGTGCGAAATTATCTTGTTTTTCCTAAACAACACGTTGTAAGTCGAAAAGCTTTCATGTTGCGTGTATGTCTAAGTGTGTAGCCTCAAAAGAGAAGGCACAGGACAGTTTTCTCTCGAAAGGATATGTAAGAATACCACTTCATAAGGAAATACAGTTTTGCAGAGTAAAGACATATACGTACGCATTGGAAACTCTTTATGAGAAGAAATAACGCATAGTACAAAATTAGCTTGTATCTCCAAAACTACACGTTGTATCTCGAAAAGAATTGTTGTGGCGTGTACGTCTTAACATGTAGCATCTAAAGAGAACCAAAAGGAGAATTTTCTTTCGTCAAAATTTTTCAGAAAATCACGTTTTAAGGAAATCCCGCATCGTGCGAAATTATCTTGTTTTTCCTAAACAACACGTTGTAAGTCGAAAAGCTTTCATGTTGCGTGTATGTCTAAGTGTGTAGCCTCAAAAGAGAAGGCACAGGACAGTTTTCTCTCGAAAGGATATGTAAGAATACCACTTCATAAGGAAATACAGTTTTGCAGAGTAAAGACATATACGTACGCATTGGAAACTCTTTACGAGAAGAAATAACGCATAGTACAAAATTAGCTTGTATCTCCAAAACTACACGTTGTATCTCGAAAAGAATTGTTGTGGCGTGTACGTCTTAACATGTAGCATCTAAAGCGAACCGAAAGGAGAATTTTCTTTCGTCAAAATTTTTCAGAAAATCACGTTTTAAGGAAATCCCGCATCGTGCGAAATTATCTTGTTTTTCCTAAACAACACGTTGTAAGTCGAAAAGCTTTCATGTTGCGTGTATGTCTAAGTGTGTAGCCTCAAAAGAGAAGGCACAGGACAGTTTTCTCTCGAAAGGATATGTAAGAATACCACTTCATAAGGAAATACAGTTTTGCAGAGTAAAGACATATATGTACGCATTGGAAACTCTTTACGAGAAGAAATAACGCATCGTACAAAATTAGCTTGTATCTCCAAAACTACACGTTGTATCTCGAAAAGAATTGTTGTGCCGTGTACGTCTTAACATGTAGCATCTAAAGAGAACCAAAAGGAGAATTTTCTTTCGTCAAAATTTTTCAGAAAATCACGTTTTAAGGAAATCCCGCATCGTGCGAAATTATCTTGTTTTTCCTAAACAACACGTTGTAAGTCGAAAAGCTTTCATGTTGCGTGTATGTCTAAGTGTGTAGCCTCAAAAGAGAAGGCACAGGACAGTTTTCTCTCGAAAGGATATGTAAGAATACCACTTCATAAGGAAATACAGTTTTGCAGAGTAAAGACATATACGTACGCATTGGAAACTCTTTACGAGAAGAAATAACGCATAGTACAAAATTAGCTTGTATCTCCAAAACTACACGTTGTATCTCGAAAAGAATTGTTGTGGCGTGTACGTCTTAACATGTAGCATCTAAAGAGAACCAAAAGGAGAATTTTCTTTCGTCAAAATTTTTCAGAAAATCACGTTTTAAGGAAATCCCGCATCGTGCGAAATTATCTTGTTTTTCCTAAACAACACGTTGTAAGTCGAAAAGTTTTCATGTTGCGTGTATGTCTAAGTGTGTAGCCTCAAAAGAGAAGGCACAGGACAGTTTTCTCTCGAAAGGATATGTAAGAATACCACTTCATAAGGAAATACAGTTTTGCAGAGTAAAGACATATACGTACGCATTGGAAACTCTTTACGAGAAGAAATAACGCATCGTACAAAATTAGCTTGTATCTCCAAAACTACACGTTGTATCTCGAAAAGAATTGTTGTGGCGTGTACGTCTTAACATGTAGCATCTAAAGAGAACCGAAAGGAGAATTTTCTTTCGTCAAAATTTTTCAGAAAATCACGTTTTAAGGAAATCCCGCATCGTGCGAAATTATCTTGTTTTTCCTAAACAACACGTTGTAAGTCGAAAAGCTTTCATGTTGCGTGTATGTCTAAGTGTGTAGCCTCAAAAGAGAAGGCACAGGACAGTTTTCTCTCGAAAGGATATGTAAGAATACCACTTCATAAGGAAATACAGTTTTGCAGAGTAAAGACATATACGTACGCATTGGAAACTCTTTACGAGAAGAAATAACGCATAGTACAAAATTAGCTTGTATCTCCAAAACTACACGTTGTATCTCGAAAAGAATTGTTGTGGCGTGTACGTCTTAACATGTAGCATCTAAAGAGAACCGAAAGGAGAATTTTCTTTCGTCAAAATTTTTCAGAAAATCACGTTTTAAGGAAATCCCGCATCGTGCGAAATTATCTTGTTTTTCCTAAACAACACGTTGTAAGTCGAAAAGCTTTCATGTTGCGTGTATGTCTAAGTGTGTAGCCTCAAAAGAGAAGGCACAGGACAGTTTTCTCTCGAAAGGATATGTAAGAATACCACTTCATAAGGAAATACAGTTTTGCAGAGTAAAGACATATACGTACGCATTGGAAACTCTTTACGAGAAGAAATAACGCATAGTACAAAATTAGCTTGTATCTCCAAAACTACACGTTGTATCTCGAAAAGAATTGTTGTGGCGTGTACGTCTTAACATGTAGCATCTAAAGAGAACCAAAAGGAGAATTTTCTTTCGTCAAAATTTTTCAGAAAATCACGTTTTAAGGAAATCCCGCATCGTGCGAAATTATCTTGTTTTTCCTAAACAACACGTTGTAAGTCGAAAAGCTTTCATGTTGCGTGTATGTCTAAGTGTGTAGCCTCAAAAGAGAAGGCACAGGACAGTTTTCTCTCGAAAGGATATGTAAGAATACCACTTCATAAGGAAATATTGTTTTGCAGAGTAAAGACATATACGTACGCATTGGAAACTCTTTACGAGAAGAAATAACGCATAGTACAAAATTAGCTTGTATCTCCAAAACTACACGTTGTATCTCGAAAAGAATTGTTGTGGCGTGTACGTCTTAACATGTAGCATCTAAAGCGAACCGAAAGGAGAATTTTCTTTCGTCAAAATTTTTCAGAAAATCACGTTTTAAGGAAATCCCGCATCGTGCGAAATTATCTTGTTTTTCCTAAACAACACGTTGTAAGTCGAAAAGCTTTCATGTTGCGTGTATGTCTAAGTGTGTAGCCTCAAAAGAGAAGGCACAGGACAGTTTTCTCTCGAAAGGATATGTAAGAATACCACTTCATAAGGAAATATAGTTTTGCAGAGTAAAGACATATACGTACGCATTGGAAACTCTTTACGAGAAGAAATAACGCATCGTACAAAATTAGCTTGTATCTCCAAAACTACACGTTGTATCTCGAAAAGAATTGTTGTGGCGTGTACGTCTTAACATGTAGCATCTAAAGAGAACCAAAAGGAGAATTTTCTTTCGTCAAAATTTTTCAGAAAATCACGTTTTAAGGAAATCCCGCATCGTGCGAAATTATCTTGTTTTTCCTAAACAACACGTTGTAAGTCGAAAAGCTTTCATGTTGCGTGTATGTCTAAGTGTGTAGCCTCAAAAGAGAAGGCACAGGACAGTTTTCTCTCGAAAGGATATGTAAGAATACCACTTCATAAGGAAATACAGTTTTGCAGAGTAAAGACATATACGTACGCATTGGAAACTCTTTACGAGAAGAAATAACGCATAGTACAAAATTAGCTTGTATCTCCAAAACTACACGTTGTATCTCGAAAAGAATTGTGGCGTGTACGTCTTAACATGTAGCATCTAAAGAGAACCAAAAGGAGAATTTTCTTTCGTCAAAATTTTTCAGAAAATCACGTTTTAAGGAAATCCCGCATCGTGCGAAATTATCTTGTTTTTCCTAAACAACACGTTGTAAGTCGAAAAGTTTTCATGTTGCGTGTATGTCTAAGTGTGTAGCCTCAAAAGAGAAGGCACAGGACAGTTTTCTCTCGAAAGGATATGTAAGAATACCACTTCATAAGGAAATACAGTTTTGCAGAGTAAAGACATATACGTACGCATTGGAAACTCTTTACGAGAAGAAATAACGCATAGTACAAAATTAGCTTGTATCTCCAAAACTACACGTTGTATCTCGAAAAGAATTGTTGTGGCGTGTACGTCTTAACATGTAGCATCTAAAGAGAACCAAAAGGAGAATTTTCTTTCGTCAAAATTTTTCAGAAAATCACGTTTTAAGGAAATCCCGCATCGTGCGAAATTATCTTGTTTTTCCTAAACAACACGTTGTAAGTCGAAAAGCTTTCATGTTGCGTGTATGTCTAAGTGTGTAGCCTCAAAAGAGAAGGCACAGGACAGTTTTCTCTCGAAAGGATATGTAAGAATACCACTTCATAAGGAAATACAGTTTTGCAGAGTAAAGACATATACGTACGCATTGGAAACTCTTTACGAGAAGAAATAACGCATAGTACAAAATTAGCTTGTATCTCCAAAACTACACGTTGTATCTCGAAAAGAATTGTTGTGGCGTGTACGTCTTAACATGTAGCATCTAAAGAGAACCAAAAGGAGAATTTTCTTTCGTCAAAATTTTTCAGAAAATCACGTTTTAAGGAAATCCCGCATCGTGCGAAATTATCTTGTTTTTCCTAAACAACACGTTGTAAGTCGAAAAGCTTTCATGTTGCGTGTATGTCTAAGTGTGTAGCCTCAAAAGAGAAGGCACAGGACAGTTTTCTCTCGAAAGGATATGTAAGAATACCACTTCATAAGGAAATACAGTTTTGCAGAGTAAAGACATATACGTACGCATTGGAAACTCTTTACGAGAAGAAATAACGCATAGTACAAAATTAGCTTGTATCTCCAAAACTACACGTTGTATCTCGAAAAGAATTGTTGTGGCGTGTACGTCTTAACATGTAGCATCTAAAGAGAACCAAAAGGAGAATTTTCTTTCGTCACAATTTTTCAGAAAATCACCTTTTAAGGAAATCCCGCATCGTGCGAAATTATCTTGTTTTTCCTAAACAACACGTTGTAAGTCGAAAAGCTTTCATGTTGCGTGTATGTCTAAGTGTGTAGCCTCAAAAGAGAAGGCACAGGACAGTTTTCTCTCGAAAGGATATGTAAGAATACCACTTCATAAGGAAATACAGTTTTGCAGAGTAAAGACATATACGTACGCATTGGAAACTCTTTACGAGAAGAAATAACGCATCGTACAAAATTAGCTTGTATCTCCAAAACTACACGTTGTATCTCGAAAAGAATTGTTGTGGCGTGTACGTCTTAACATGTAGCATCTAAAGCGAACCAAAAGGAGAATTTTCTTTCGTCAAAATTTTTCAGAAAATCACGTTTTAAGGAAATCCCGCATCGTGCGAAATTATCTTGTTTTTCCTAAACAACACGTTGTAAGTCGAAAAGCTTTCATGTTGCGTGTATGTCTAAGTGTGTAGCCTCAAAAGAGAAGGCACAGGACAGTTTTCTCTCGAAAGGATATGTAAGAATACCACTTCATAAGGAAATACAGTTTTGCAGAGTAAAGACATATACGTACGCATTGGAAACTCTTTACGAGAAGAAATAACGCATAGTACAAAATTAGCTTGTATCTCCAAAACTACACGTTGTATCTCGAAAAGAATTGTTGTGGCGTGTACTTCTTAACATGTAGCATCTAAAGAGAACCAAAAGGAGAATTTTCTTTCGTCAAAATTTTTCAGAAAATCACGTTTTAAGGAAATCCCGCATCGTGCGAAATTATCTTGTTTTTCCTAAACAACACGTTGTAAGTCGAAAAGCTTTCATGTTGCGTGTATGTCTAAGTGTGTAGCCTCAAAAGAGAAGGCACAGGACAGTTTTCTCTCGAAAGGTTATGTAAGAATACCACTTCATAAGGAAATACAGTTTTGCAGAGTAAAGACATATACGTACGCATTGGAAACTCTTTACGAGAAGAAATAACGCATAGTACAAAATTAGCTTGTATCTCCAAAACTACACGTTGTATCTCGAAAAGAATTGTTGTGGCGTGTACGTCTTAACATGTAGCATCTAAAGAGAACCAAAAGGAGAATTTTCTTTCGTCAAAATTTTTCAGAAAATCACGTTTTAAGGAAATCCCGCATCGTGCGAAATTATCTTGTTTTTCCTAAACAACACGTTGTAAGTCGAAAAGCTTTCATGTTGCGTGTATGTCTAAGTGTGTAGCCTCAAAAGAGAAGGCACAGGACAGTTTTCTCTCGAAAGGATATGTAAGAATACCACTTCATAAGGAAATACAGTTTTGCAGAGTAAAGACATATACGTACGCATTGGAAACTCTTTACGAGAAGAAATAACGCATCGTACAAAATTAGCTTGTATCTCCAAAACTACACGTTGTATCTCGAAAAGAATTGTTGTGGCGTGTACGTCTTAACATGTAGCATCTAAAGCGAACCAAAAGGAGAATTTTCTTTCGTCAAAATTTTTCAGAAAATCACGTTTTAAGGAAATCCCGCATCGTGCGAAATTATCTTGTTTTTCCTAAACAACACGTTGTAAGTCGAAAAGCTTTCATGTTGCGTGTATGTCTAAGTGTGTAGCCTCAAAAGAGAAGGCACAGGACAGTTTTCTCTCGAAAGGATATGTAAGAATACCACTTCATAAGGAAATACAGTTTTGCAGAGTAAAGACATATACGTACGCATTGGAAACTCTTTACGAGAAGAAATAACGCATAGTACAAAATTAGCTTGTATCTCCAAAACTACACGTTGTATCTCGAAAAGAATTGTTGTGGCGTGTACGTCTTAACATGTAGCATCTAAAGAGAACCAAAAGGAGAATTTTCTTTCGTCAAAATTTTTCAGAAAATCACGTTTTAAGGAAATCCCGCATCGTGCGAAATTATCTTGTTTTTCCTAAACAACACGTTGTAAGTCGAAAAGCTTTCATGTTGCGTGTATGTCTAAGTGTGTAGCCTCAAAAGAGAAGGCACAGGACAGTTTTCTCTCGAAAGGATATGTAAGAATACCACTTCATAAGGAAATACAGTTTTGCAGAGTAAAGACATATACGTACGCATTGGAAACTCTTTACGAGAAGAAATAACGCATAGTACAAAATTAGCTTGTATCTCCAAAACTACACGTTGTATCTCGAAAAGAATTGTTGTGGCGTGTACGTCTTAACATGTAGCATCTAAAGCGAACCAAAAGGAGAATTTTCTTTCATCAAAATTTTTCAGAAAATCACGTTTTAAGGAAATCCCGCATCGTGCGAAATTATCTTGTTTTTCCTAAACAACACGTTGTAAGTCGAAAAGCTTTCATGTTGCGTGTATGTCTAAGTGTGTAGCCTCAAAAGAGAAGGCACAGGACAGTTTTCTCTCGAAAGGATATGTAAGAATACCACTTCATAAGGAAATACAGTTTTGCAGAGTAAAGACATATACGTACGCATTGGAAACTCTTTACGAGAAGAAATAACGCATCGTACAAAATTAGCTTGTATCTCCAAAACTACACGTTGTATCTCGAAAAGAATTGTTGTGCCGTGTACGTCTTAACATGTAGCATCTAAAGAGAACCAAAAGGAGAATTTTCTTTCGTCAAAATTTTTCAGAAAATCACGTTTTAAGGAAATCCCGCATCGTGCGAAATTATCTTGTTTTTCCTAAACAACACGTTGTAAGTCGAAAAGCTTTCATGTTGCGTGTATGTCTAAGTGTGTAGCCTCAAAAGAGAAGGCACAGGACAGTTTTCTCTCGAAAGGATATGTAAGAATACCACTTCATAAGGAAATACAGTTTTGCAGAGTAAAGACATATACGTACGCATTGGAAACTCTTTACGAGAAGAAATAACGCATAGTACAAAATTAGCTTGTATCTCCAAAACTACACGTTGTATCTCGAAAAGAATTGTTGTGGCGTGTACGTCTTAACATGTAGCATCTAAAGAGAACCAAAAGGAGAATTTTCTTTCGTCAAAATTTTTCAGAAAATCACGTTTTAAGGAAATCCCGCATCGTGCGAAATTATCTTGTTTTTCCTAAACAACACGTTGTAAGTCGAAAAGCTTTCATGTTGCGTGTATGTCTAAGTGTGTAGCCTCAAAAGAGAAGGCACAGGACAGTTTTCTCTCGAAAGCATATGTAAGAATACCACTTCATAAGGAAATACAGTTTTGCAGAGTAAAGACATATACGTACGCATTGGAAACTCTTTACGAGAAGAAATAACGCATAGTACAAAATTAGCTTGTATCTCCAAAACTACACGTTGTATCTCGAAAAGAATTGTTGTGGCGTGTACGTCTTAACATGTAGCATCTAAAGAGAACCGAAAGGAGAATTTTCTTTCGTCAAAATTTTTCAGAAAATCACGTTTTAAGGAAATCCCGCATCGTGCGAAATTATCTTGTTTTTCCTAAACAACACGTTGTAAGTCGAAAAGCTTTCATGTTGCGTGTATGTCTAAGTGTGTAGCCTCAAAAGAGAAGGCACAGGACAGTTTTCTCTCGAAAGGATATGTAAGAATACCACTTCATAAGGAAATACAGTTTTGCAGAGTAAAGACATATACGTACGCATTGGAAACTCTTTACGAGAAGAAATAACGCATAGTACAAAATTAGCTTGTATCTACAAAACTACACGTTGTATCTCGAAAAGAATTGTTGTGGCGTGTACGTCTTAACATGTAGCATCTAAAGAGAACCAAAAGGAGAATTTTCTTTCGTCAAAATTTTTCAGAAAATCACGTTTTAAGGAAATCCCGCATCGTGCGAAATTATCTTGTTTTTCCTAAACAACACGTTGTAAGTCGAAAAGCTTTCATGTTGCGTGTATGTCTAAGTGTGTAGCCTCAAAAGAGAAGGCACAGGACAGTTTTCTCTCGAAAGGATATGTAAGAATACCACTTCATAAGGAAATATTGTTTTGCAGAGTAAAGACATATACGTACGCATTGGAAACTCTTTACGAGAAGAAATAACGCATAGTACAAAATTAGCTTGTATCTCCAAAACTACACGTTGTATCTCGAAAAGAATTGTTGTGGCCTGTACGTCTTAACATGTAGCATCTAAAGAGAACCGAAAGGAGAATTTCTTTCGTCAAAATTTTTCAGAAAATCACGTTTTAAGGAAATCCCGCATCGTGCGAAATTATCTTGTTTTTCCTAAACAACACGTTGTAAGTCGAAAAGCTTTCATGTTGCGTGTATGTCTAAGTGTGTAGCCTCAAAAGAGAAGGCACAGGACAGTTTTCTCTCGAAAGGATATGTAAGAATACCACTTCATAAGGAAATACAGTTTTGCAGAGTAAAGACATATACGTACGCATTGGAAACTCTTTACGAGAAGAAATAACGCATAGTACAAAATTAGCTTGTATCTCCAAAACTACACGTTGTATCTCGAAAAGAATTGTTGTGGCGTGTACGTCTTAACATGTAGCATCTAAAGAGAACCAAAAGGAGAATTTTCTTTCGTCAAAATTTTTCAGAAAATCACGTTTTAAGGAAATCCCGCATCGTGCGAAATTATCTTGTTTTTCCTAAACAACACGTTGTAAGTCGAAAAGCTTTCATGTTGCGTGTATGTCTAAGTGTGTAGCCTCAAAAGAGAAGGCACAGGACAGTTTTCTCTCGAAAGGATATGTAAGAATACCACTTCATAAGGAAATACAGTTTTGCAGAGTAAAGACATATACGTACGCATTGGAAACTCTTTACGAGAAGAAATAACGCATCGTACAAAATTAGCTTGTATCTCCAAAACTACACGTTGTATCTCGAAAAGAATTGTTGTGGCGTGTACGTCTTAACATGTAGCATCTAAAGAGAACCAAAAGGAGAATTTTCTTTCGTCAAAATTTTTCAGAAAATCACGTTTTAAGGAAATCCCGCATCGTGCGAAATTATCTTGTTTTTCCTAAACAACACGTTGTAAGTCGAAAAGCTTTCATGTTGCGTGTATGTCTAAGTGTGTAGCCTCAAAAGAGAAGGCACAGGACAGTTTTCTCTCGAAAGGATATGTAAGAATACCACTTCATAAGGAAATACAGTTTTGCAGAGTAAAGACATATACGTACGCATTGGAAACTCTTTACGAGAAGAAATAACGCATAGTACAAAATTAGCTTGTATCTCCAAAACTACACGTTGTATCTCGAAAAGAATTGTTGTGGCGTGTACGTCTTAACATGTAGCATCTAAAGAGAACCAAAAAGAGAATTTTCTTTCGTCAAAATTTTTCAGAAAATCACGTTTTAAGGAAATCCCGCATCGTGCGAAATTATCTTGTTTTTCCTAAACAACACGTTGTAAGTCGAAAAGCTTTCATGTTGCGTGTATGTCTAAGTGTGTAGCCTCAAAAGAGAAGGCACAGGACAGTTTTCTCTCGAAAGGATATGTAAGAATACCACTTCATAAGGAAATACAGTTTTGCAGAGTAAAGACATATACGTACGCATTGGAAACTCTTTACGAGAAGAAATAACGCATCATACAAAATTAGCTTGTATCTCCAAAACTACACGTTGTATCTCGAAAAGAATTGTTGTGGCGTGTACGTCCTAACATGTAGCATCTAAAGAGAACCAAAAGGAGAATTTTCTTTCGTCAAAATTTTTCAGAAAATCACGTTTTAAGGAAATCCCGCATCGTGCGAAATTATCTTGTTTTTCCTAAACAACACGTTGTAAGTCGAAAAGCTTTCATGTTGCGTGTATGTCTAAGTGTGTAGCCTCAAAAGAGAAGGCACAGGACAGTTTTCTCTCGAAAGGATATGTAAGAATACCACTTCATAAGGAAATACTGTTTTGCAGAGTAAAGACATATACGTACGCATTGGAAACTCTTTACGAGAAGAAATAACGCATAGTACAAAATTAGCTTGTATCTACAAAACTACACGTTGTATCTCGAAAAGAATTGTTGTGGCGTGTACGTCTTAACATGTAGCATCTAAAGAGAACCAAAAGGAGAATTTTCTTTCGTCAAAATTTTTCAGAAAATCACGTTTTAAGGAAATCCCGCATCGTGCGAAATTATCTTGTTTTTCCTAAACAACACGTTGTAAGTCGAAAAGCTTTCATGTTGCGTGTATGTCTAAGTGTGTAGCCTCAAAAGAGAAGGCACAGGACAGTTTTCTCTCGAAAGGATATGTAAGAATACCACTTCATAAGGAAATACAGTTTTGCAGAGTAAAGACATATACGTACGCATTGGAAACTCTTTACGAGAAGAAATAACGCATAGTACAAAATTAGCTTGTATCTCCAAAACTACACGTTGTATCTCGAAAAGAATTGTTGTGGCGTGTACGTCTTAACATGTAGCATCTAAAGCGAACCAAAAGGAGAATTTTCTTTCATCAAAATTTTTCTGAAAATCACGTTTTAAGGAAATCCCGCATCGTGCGAAATTATCTTGTTTTTCCTAAACAACACGTTGTAAGTCGAAAAGCTTTCATGTTGCGTGTATGTCTAAGTGTGTAGCCTCAAAAGAGAAGGCACAGGACAGTTTTCTCTCGAAAGGATATGTAAGAATACCACTTCATAAGGAAATACAGTTTTGCAGAGTAAAGACATATACGTACGCATTGGAAACTCTTTACGAGAAGAAATAACGCATCGTACAAAATTAGCTTGTATCTCCAAAACTACACGTTGTATCTCGAAAAGAATTGTTGTGGCGTGTACGTCGTAACATGTAGCATCTAAAGAGAACCAAAAGGAGAATTTTCTTTCGTCAAAATTTTTCAGAAAATCACGTTTTAAGGAAATCCCGCATCGTGCGAAATTATCTTGTTTTTCCTAAACAACACGTTGTAAGTCGAAAAGCTTTCATGTTGCGTGTATGTCTAAGTGTGTAGCCTCAAAAGAGAAGGCACAGGACAGTTTTCTCTCGAAAGGATATGTAAGAATACCACTTCATAAGGAAATACAGTTTTGCAGAGTAAAGACATATACGTACGCATTGGAAACTCTTTACGAGAAGAAATAACGCATAGTACAAAATTAGCTTGTATCTCCAAAACTACACGTTGTATCTCGAAAAGAATTGTTGTGGCGTGTACGTCTTAACATGTAGCATCTAAAGAGAACCAAAAGGAGAATTTTCTTTCGTCAAAATTTTTCAGAAAATCACGTTTTAAGGAAATCCCGCATCGTGCGAAATTATCTTGTTTTTCCTAAACAACACGTTGTAAGTCGAAAAGCTTTCATGTTGCGTGTATGTCTAAGTGTGTAGCCTCAAAAGAGAAGGCACAGGACAGTTTTCTCTCGAAAGGATATGTAAGAATACCACTTCATAAGGAAATACAGTTTTGCAGAGTAAAGACATATACGTACGCATTGGAAACTCTTTACGAGAAGAAATAACGCATAGTACAAAATTAGCTTGTATCTCCAAAACTACACGTTGTATCTCGAAAAGAATTGTTGTGGCGTGTACGTCTTAACATGTAGCATCTAAAGAGAACCGAAAGGAGAATTTTCTTTCGTCAAAATTTTTCAGAAAATCACGTTTTAAGGAAATCCCGCATCGTGCGAAATTATCTTGTTTTTCCTAAACAACACGTTGTAAGTCGAAAAGCTTTCATGTTGCGTGTATGTCTAAGTGTGTAGCCTCAAAAGAGAAGGCACAGGACAGTTTTCTCTCGAAAGGATATGTAAGAATACCACTTCATAAGGAAATACAGTTTTGCAGAGTAAAGACATATACGTACGCATTGGAAACTCTTTACGAGAAGAAATAACGCATAGTACAAAATTAGCTTGTATCTACAAAACTACACGTTGTATCTCGAAAAGAATTGTTGTGGCGTGTACGTCTTAACATGTAGCATCTAAAGAGAACCAAAAGGAGAATTTTCTTTCGTCAAAATTTTTCAGAAAATCACGTTTTAAGGAAATCCCGCATCGTGCGAAATTATCTTGTTTTTCCTAAACAACACGTTGTAAGTCGAAAAGCTTTCATGTTGCGTGTATGTCTAAGTGTGTAGCCTCAAAAGAGAAGGCACAGGACAGTTTTCTCTCGAAAGGATATGTAAGAATACCACTTCATAAGGAAATACAGTTTTGCAGAGTAAAGACATATACGTACGCATTGGAAACTCTTTACGAGAAGAAATAACGCATCGTACAAAATTAGCTTGTATCTCCAAAACTACACGTTGTATCTCGAAAAGAATTGTTGTGGCCTGTACGTCTTAACATGTAGCATCTAAAGAGAACCGAAAGGAGAATTTTCTTTCGTCAAAATTTTTCAGAAAATCACGTTTTAAGGAAATCCCGCATCGTGCGAAATTATCTTGTTTTTCCTAAACAACACGTTGTAAGTCGAAAAGCTTTCATGTTGCGTGTATGTCTAAGTGTGTAGCCTCAAAAGAGAAGGCACAGGACAGTTTTCTCTCGAAAGGATATGTAAGAATACCACTTCATAAGGAAATACAGTTTTGCAGAGTAAAGACATATACGTACGCATTGGAAACTCTTTACGAGAAGAAATAACGCATAGTACAAAATTAGCTTGTATCTCCAAAACTACACGTTGTATCTCGAAAAGAATTGTTGTGGCGTGTACGTCTTAACATGTAGCATCTAAAGAGAACCAAAAGGAGAATTTTCTTTCGTCAAAATTTTTCAGAAAATCACGTTTTAAGGAAATCCCGCATCGTGCGAAATTATCTTGTTTTTCCTAAACAACACGTTGTAAGTCGAAAAGATTTCATGTTGCGTGTATGTCTAAGTGTGTAGCCTCAAAAGAGAAGGCACAGGACAGTTTTCTCTCGAAAGGATATGTAAGAATACCACTTCATAAGGAAATACAGTTTTGCAGAGTAAAGACATATACGTACGCATTGGAAACTCTTTACGAGAAGAAATAACGCATCGTACAAAATTAGCTTGTATCTCCAAAACTACACGTTGTATCTCGAAAAGAATTGTTGTGGCGTGTACGTCTTAACATGTAGCATCTAAAGAGAACCAAAAGGAGAATTTTCTTTCGTCAAAATTTTTCAGAAAATCACGTTTTAAGGAAATCCCGCATCGTGCGAAATTATCTTGTTTTTCCTAAACAACACGTTGTAAGTCGAAAAGCTTTCATGTTGCGTGTATGTCTAAGTGTGTAGCCTCAAAAGAGAAGGCACAGGACAGTTTTCTCTCGAAAGGATATGTAAGAATACCACTTCATAAGGAAATACAGTTTTGCAGAGTAAAGACATATACGTACGCATTGGAAACTCTTTACGAGAAGAAATAACGCATAGTACAAAATTAGCTTGTATCTCCAAAACTACACGTTGTATCTCGAAAAGAATTGTTGTGGCGTGTACGTCTTAACATGTAGCATCTAAAGAGAACCAAAAGGAGAATTTTCTTTCGTCAAAATTTTTCAGAAAATCACGTTTTAAGGAAATCCCGCATCGTGCGAAATTATCTTGTTTTTCCTAAACAACACGTTGTAAGTCGAAAAGCTTTCATGTTGCGTGTATGTCTAAGTGTGTAGCCTCAAAAGAGAAGGCACAGGACAGTTTTCTCTCGAAAGGATATGTAAGAATACCACTTCATAAGGAAATACAGTTTTGCAGAGTAAAGACATATACGTACGCATTGGAAACTCTTTACGAGAAGAAATAAAGCATCGTACAAAATTAGCTTGTATCTCCAAAACTACACGTTGTATCTCGAAAAGAATTGTTGTGGCGTGTACGTCTTAACATGTAGCATCTACAGAGAACCAAAAGGAGAATTTTCTTTCGTCAAAATTTTTCAGAAAATCACGTTTTAAGGAAATCCCGCATCGTGCGAAATTATCTTGTTTTTCCTAAACAACACGTTGTAAGTCGAAAAGCTTTCATGTTGCGTGTATGTCTAAGTGTGTAGCCTCAAAAGAGAAGGCACAGGACAGTTTTCTCTCGAAAGGATATGTAAGAATACCACTTCATAAGGAAATACAGTTTTGCAGAGTAAAGACATATACGTACGCATTGGAAACTCTTTACGAGAAGAAATAACGCATCGTACAAAATTAGCTTGTATCTCCAAAACTACACGTTGTATCTCGAAAAGAATTGTTGTGCCGTGTACGTCTTAACATGTAGCATCTAAAGAGAACCAAAAGGAGAATTTTCTTTCGTCAAAATTTTTCAGAAAATCACGTTTTAAGGAAATCCCGCATCGTGCGAAATTATCTTGTTTTTCCTAAACAACACGTTGTAAGTCGAAAAGCTTTCATGTTGCGTGTATGTCTAAGTGTGTAGCCTCAAAAGAGAAGGCACAGGACAGTTTTCTCTCGAAAGGATATGTAAGAATACCACTTCATAAGGAAATACAGTTTTGCAGAGTAAAGACATATACGTACGCATTGGAAACTCTTTACGAGAAGAAATAACGCATCGTACAAAATTAGCTTGTATCTCCAAAACTACACGTTGTATCTCGAAAAGAATTGTTGTGGCGTGTACGTCTTAACATGTAGCATCTAAAGAGAACCAAAAGGAGAATTTTCTTTCGTCAAAATTTTTCAGAAAATCACGTTTTAAGGAAATCCCGCATCGTGCGAAATTATCTTGTTTTTCCTAAACAACACGTTGTAAGTCGAAAAGCTTTCATGTTGCGTGTATGTCTAAGTGTGTAGCCTCAAAAGAGAAGGCACAGGACAGTTTTCTCTCGAAAGCATATGTAAGAATACCACTTCATAAGGAAATACAGTTTTGCAGAGTAAAGACATATACGTACGCATTGGAAACTCTTTACGAGAAGAAATAACGCATAGTACAAAATTAGTTTGTATCTCCAAAACTACACGTTGTATCTCGAAAAGAATTGTTGTGGCGTGTACGTCTTAACATGTAGCATCTAAAGAGAACCGAAAGGAGAATTTTCTTTCGTCAAAATTTTTCAGAAAATCACGTTTTAAGGAAATCCCGCATCGTGCGAAATTATCTTGTTTTTCCTAAACAACACGTTGTAAGTCGAAAAGCTTTCATGTTGCGTGTATGTCTAAGTGTGTAGCCTCAAAAGAGAAGGCACAGGACAGTTTTCTCTCGAAAGGATATGTAAGAATACCACTTCATAAGGAAATACAGTTTTGCAGAGTAAAGACATATACGTACGCATTGGAAACTCTTTACGAGAAGAAATAACGCATAGTACAAAATTAGCTTGTATCTACAAAACTACACGTTGTATCTCGAAAAGAATTGTTGTGGCGTCTACGTCTTAACATGTAGCATCTAAAGAGAACCAAAAGGAGAATTTTCTTTCGTCAAAATTTTTCAGAAAATCACGTTTTAAGGAAATCCCGCATCGTGCGAAATTATCTTGTTTTTCCTAAACAACACGTTGTAAGTCGAAAAGCTTTCATGTTGCGTGTATGTCTAAGTGTGTAGCCTCAAAAGAGAAGGCACAGGACAGTTTTCTCTCGAAAGGATATGTAAGAATACCACTTCATAAGGAAATACTGTTTTGCAGAGTAAAGACATATACGTACGCATTGGAAACTCTTTACGAGAAGAAATAACGCATAGTACAAAATTAGCTTGTATCTCCAAAACTACACGTTGTATCTCGAAAAGAATTGTTGTGGCCTGTACGTCTTAACATGTAGCATCTAAAGAGAACCGAAAGGAGAATTTTCTTTCGTCAAAATTTTTCAGAAAATCACGTTTTAAGGAAATCCCGCATCGTGCGAAATTATCTTGTTTTTCCTAAACAACACGTTGTAAGTCGAAAAGCTTTCATGTTGCGTGTATGTCTAAGTGTGTAGCCTCAAAAGAGAAGGCACAGGACAGTTTTCTCTCGAAAGGATATGTAAGAATACCACTTCATAAGGAAATACAGTTTTGCAGAGTAAAGACATATACGTACGCATTGGAAACTCTTTACGAGAAGAAATAACGCATAGTACAAAATTAGCTTGTATCTCCAAAACTACACGTTGTATCTCGAAAAGAATTGTTGTGGCGTGTACGTCTTAACATGTAGCATCTAAAGCGAACCGAAAGGAGAATTTTCTTTCGTCAAAATTTTTCAGAAAATCACGTTTTAAGGAAATCCCGCATCGTGCGAAATTATCTTGTTTTTCCTAAACAACACGTTGTAAGTCGAAAAGCTTTCATGTTGCGTGTATGTCTAAGTGTGTAGCCTCAAAAGAGAAGGCACAGGACAGTTTTCTCTCGAAAGGATATGTAAGAATACCACTTCATAAGGAAATACAGTTTTGCAGAGTAAAGACATATACGTACGCATTGGAAACTCTTTACGAGAAGAAATAACGCATCGTACAAAATTAGCTTGTATCTCCAAAACTACACGTTGTATCTCGAAAAGAATTGTTGTGCCGTGTACGTCTTAACATGTAGCATCTAAAGAGAACCAAAAGGAGAATTTTCTTTCGTCACAATTTTTCAGAAAATCACCTTTTAAGGAAATCCCGCATCGTGCGAAATTATCTTGTTTTTCCTAAACAACACGTTGTAAGTCGAAAAGCTTTCATGTTGCGTGTATGTCTAAGTGTGTAGCCTCAAAAGAGAAGGCACAGGACAGTTTTCTCTCGAAAGGATATGTAAGAATACCACTTCATAAGGAAATACAGTTTTGCAGAGTAAAGACATATACGTACGCATTGGAAACTCTTTACGAGAAGAAATAACGCATAGTACAAAATTAGCTTGTATCTCCAAAACTACACGTTGTATCTCGAAAAGAATTGTTGTGGCGTGTACGTCTTAACATGTAGCATCTAAAGAGAACCAAAAGGAGAATTTTCTTTCGTCAAAATTTTTCAGAAAATCACGTTTTAAGGAAATCCCGCATCGTGCGAAATTATCTTGTTTTCCCTAAACAACACGTTGTAAGTCGAAAAGCTTTCATGTTGCGTGTATGTCTAAGTGTGTAGCCTCAAAAGAGAAGGCACAGGACAGTTTTCTCTCGAAAGGATATGTAAGAATACCACTTCATAAGGAAATACAGTTTTGCAGAGTAAAGACATATACGTACGCATTGGAAACTCTTTACGAGAAGAAATAACGCATCGTACAAAATTAGCTTGTATCTCCAAAACTACACGTTGTATCTCGAAAAGAATTGTTGTGGCGTGTACGTCTTAACATGTAGCATCTAAAGAGAACCAAAAGGAGAATTTTCTTTCGTCAAAATTTTTCAGAAAATCACGTTTTAAGGAAATCCCGCATCGTGCGAAATTATCTTGTTTTTCCTAAACAACACGTTGTAAGTCGAAAAGCTTTCATGTTGCGTGTATGTCTAAGTGTGTAGCCTCAAAAGAGAAGGCACAGGACAGTTTTCTCTCGAAAGGATATGTAAGAATACCACTTCATAAGGAAATACAGTTTTGCAGAGTAAAGACATATACGTACGCATTGGAAACTCTTTACGAGAAGAAATAACGCATCGTACAAAATTAGCTTGTATCTCCAAAACTACACGTTGTATCTCGAAAAGAATTGTTGTGGCGTGTACGTCTTAACATGTAGCATCTAAAGAGAACCAAAAGGAGAATTTTCTTTCGTCAAAATTTTTCAGAAAATCACGTTTTAAGGAAATCCCGCATCGTGCGAAATTATCTTGTTTTTCCTAAACAACACGTTGTAAGTCGAAAAGCTTTCATGTTGCGTGTATGTCTAAGTGTGTAGCCTCAAAAGAGAAGGCACAGGACAGTTTTCTCTCGAAAGGATATGTAAGAATACCACTTCATAAGGAAATACAGTTTTGCAGAATAAAGACATATACGTACGCATTGGAAACTCTTTACGAGAAGAAATAACGCATCGTACAAAATTAGCTTGTATCTCCAAAACTACACGTTGTATCTCGAAAAGAATTGTTGTGGCGTGTACGTCTTAACATGTAGCATCTAAAGAGAACCAAAAGGAGAATTTTCTTTCGTCAAAATTTTTCAGAAAATCACGTTTTAAGGAAATCCCGCATCGTGCGAAATTATCTTGTTTTTCCTAAACAACACGTTGTAAGTCGAAAAGCTTTCATGTTGCGTGTATGTCTAAGTGTGTAGCCTCAAAAGAGAAGGCACAGGACAGTTTTCTCTCGAAAGGATATGTAAGAATACCACTTCATAAGGAAATACAGTTTTGCAGAGTAAAGACATATACGTACGCATTGGAAACTCTTTACGAGAAGAAATAACGCATCGTACAAAATTAGCTTGTATCTCCAAAACTACACGTTGTATCTCGAAAAGAATTGTTGTGGCGTGTACGTCTTAACATGTAGCATCTAAAGAGAACCGAAAGGAGAATTTTCTTTCGTCAAAATTTTTCAGAAAATCACGTTTTAAGGAAATCCCGCATCGTGCGAAATTATCTTGTTTTTCCTAAACAACACGTTGTAAGTCGAAAAGCTTTCATGTTGCGTGTATGTCTAAGTGTGTAGCCTCAAAAGAGAAGGCACAGGACAGTTTTCTCTCGAAAGGATATGTAAGAATACCACTTCATAAGGAAATACAGTTTTGCAGAGTAAAGACATATACGTACGCATTGGAAACTCTTTACGAGAAGAAATAACGCATAGTACAAAATTAGCTTGTATCTACAAAACTACACGTTGTATCTCGAAAAGAATTGTTGTGGCGTGTACGTCTTAACATGTAGCATCTAAAGAGAACCAAAAGGAGAATTTTCTTTCGTCAAAATTTTTCAGAAAATCACGTTTTAAGGAAATCCCGCATCGTGCGAAATTATCTTGTTTTTCCTAAACAACACGTTGTAAGTCGAAAAGCTTTCATGTTGCGTGTATGTCTAAGTGTGTAGCCTCAAAAGAGAAGGCACAGGACAGTTTTCTCTCGAAAGGATATGTAAGAATACCACTTCATAAGGAAATACTGTTTTGCAGAGTAAAGACATATACGTACGCATTGGAAACTCTTTACGAGAAGAAATAACGCATAGTACAAAATTAGCTTGTATCTCCAAAACTACACGTTGTATCTCGAAAAGAATTGTTGTGGCCTGTACGTCTTAACATGTAGCATCTAAAGAGAACCGAAAGGAGAATTTTCTTTCGTCAAAATTTTTCAGAAAATCACGTTTTAAGGAAATCCCGCATCGTGCGAAATTATCTTGTTTTTCCTAAACAACACGTTGTAAGTCGAAAAGCTTTCATGTTGCGTGTATGTCTAAGTGTGTAGCCTCAAAAGAGAAGGCACAGGACAGTTTTCTCTCGAAAGGATATGTAAGAATACCACTTCATAAGGAAATACAGTTTTGCAGAGTAAAGACATATACGTACGCATTGGAAACTCTTTACGAGAAGAAATAACGCATAGTACAAAATTAGCTTGTATCTCCAAAACTACACGTTGTATCTCGAAAAGAATTGTTGTGGCGTGTACGTCTTAACATGTAGCATCTAAAGAGAACCAAAAGGAGAATTTTCTTTCGTCAAAATTTTTCAGAAAATCACGTTTTAAGGAAATCCCGCATCGTGCGAAATTATCTTGTTTTTCCTAAACAACACGTTGTAAGTCGAAAAGCTTTCATGTTGCGTGTATGTCTAAGTGTGTAGCCTCAAAAGAGAAGGCACAGGACAGTTTTCTCTCGAAAGGATATGTAAGAATACCACTTCATAAGGAAATACAGTTTTGCAGAGTAAAGACATATACGTACGCATTGGAAACTCTTTACGAGAAGAAATAACGCATCGTAGAAAATTAGCTTGTATCTCCAAAACTACACGTTGTATCTCGAAAAGAATTGTTGTGGCGTGTACGTCTTAACATGTAGCATCTAAAGAGAACCAAAAGGAGAATTTTCTTTCGTCAAAATTTTTCAGAAAATCACGTTTTAAGGAAATCCCGCATCGTGCGAAATTATCTTGTTTTTCCTAAACAACACGTTGTAAGTCGAAAAGCTTTCATGTTGCGTGTATGTCTAAGTGTGTAGCCTCAAAAGAGAAGGCACAGGACAGTTTTCTCTCGAAAGGATATGTAAGAATACCACTTCATAAGGAAATACAGTTTTGCAGAGTAAAGACATATACGTACGCATTGGAAACTCTTTACGAGAAGAAATAACGCATAGTACAAAATTAGCTTGTATCTCCAAAACTACACGTTGTATCTCGAAAAGAATTGTTGTGGCGTGTACGTCTTAACATGTAGCATCTACAGAGAACCAAAAGGAGAATTTTCTTTCGTCAAAATTTTTCAGAAAATCACGTTTTAAGGAAATCCCGCATCGTGCGAAATTATCTTGTTTTTCCTAAACAACACGTTGTAAGTCGAAAAGCTTTCATGTTGCGTGTATGTCTAAGTGTGTAGCCTCAAAAGAGAAGGCACAGGACAGTTTTCTCTCGAAAGGATATGTAAGAATACCACTTCATAAGGAAATACAGTTTTGCAGAGTAAAGACATATACGTACGCATTGGAAACTCTTTACGAGAAGAAATAACGCATCGTACAAAATTAGCTTGTATCTCCAAAACTACACGTTGTATCTCGAAAAGAATTGTTGTGGCGTGTACGTCTTAACATGTAGCATCTAAAGAGAACCAAAAGGAGAATTTTCTTTCGTCAAAATTTTTCAGAAAATCACGTTTTAAGCAAATCCCGCATCGTGCGAAATTATCTTGTTTTTCCTAAACAACACGTTGTAAGTCGAAAAGCTTTCATGTTGCGTGTATGTCTAAGTGTGTAGCCTCAAAAGAGAAGGCACAGGACAGTTTTCTCTCGAAAGGATATGTAAGAATACCACTTCATAAGGAAATACAGTTTTGCAGAGTAAAGACATATACGTACGCATTGGAAACTCTTTACGAGAAGAAATAACGCATCGTACAAAATTAGCTTGTATCTCCAAAACTACACGTTGTATCTCGAAAAGAATTGTTGTGGCGTGTACGTCTTAACATGTAGCATCTAAAGAGAACCAAAAGGAGAATTTTCTTTCGTCAAAATTTTTCAGAAAATCACCTTTTAAGGAAATCCCGCATCGTGCGAAATTATCTTGTTTTTCCTAAACAACACGTTGTAAGTCGAAAAGCTTTCATGTTGCGTGTATGTCTAAGTGTGTAGCCTCAAAAGAGAAGGCACAGGACAGTTTTCTCTCGAAAGGATATGTAAGAATACCACTTCATAAGGAAATACAGTTTTGCAGAGTAAAGACATATACGTACGCATTGGAAACTCTTTACGAGAAGAAATAACGCATAGTACAAAATTAGCTTGTATCTCCAAAACTACACGTTGTATCTCGAAAAGAATTGTTGTGGCGTGTATGTCCTAACATGTAGCATCTAAAGAGAACCAAAAGGAGAATTTTCTTTCGTCACAATTTTTCAGAAAATCACGTTTTAAGGAAATCCCGCATCGTGCGAAATTATCTTGTTTTTCCTAAACAACACGTTGTAAGTCGAAAAGCTTTCATGTTGCGTGTATGTCTAAGTGTGTAGCCTCAAAAGAGAAGGCACAGGACAGTTTTCTCTCGAAAGGATATGTAAGAATACCACTTCATAAGGAAATACAGTTTTGCAGAGTAAAGACATATACGTACGCATTGGAAACTCTTTACGAGAAGAAATAACGCATCGTACAAAATTAGCTTGTATCTCCAAAACTACACGTTGTATCTCGAAAAGAATTGTTGTGGCGTGTACGTCTTAACATGTAGCATCTAAAGAGAACCAAAAGGAGAATTTTCTTTCGTCAAAATTTTTCAGAAAATCACGTTTTAAGGAAATCCCGCATCGTGCGAAATTATCTTGTTTTTCCTAAACAACACGTTGTAAGTCGAAAAGCTTTCATGTTGCGTGTATGTCTAAGTGTGTAGCCTCAAAAGAGAAGGCACAGGACAGTTTTCTCTCGAAAGGATATGTAAGAATACCACTTCATAAGGAAATACAGTTTTGCAGAGTAAAGACATATACGTACGCATTGGAAACTCTTTACGAGAAGAAATAACGCATCGTAGAAAATTAGCTTGTATCTCCAAAACTACACGTTGTATCTCGAAAAGAATTGTTGTGGCGTGTACGTCTTAACATGTAGCATCTACAGAGAACCAAAAGGAGAATTTTCTTTCGTCAAAATTTTTCAGAAAATCACGTTTTAAGGAAATCCCGCATCGTGCGAAATTATCTTGTTTTTCCTAAACAACACGTTGTAAGTCGAAAAGCTTTCATGTTGCGTGTATGTCTAAGTGTGTAGCCTCAAAAGAGAAGGCACAGGACAGTTTTCTCTCGAAAGGATATGTAAGAATACCACTTCATAAGGAAATACAGTTTTGCAGAGTAAAGACATATACGTACGCATTGGAAACTCTTTACGAGAAGAAATAACGCATCGTACAAAATTAGCTTGTATCTCCAAAACTACACGTTGTATCTCGAAAAGAATTGTTGTGGCGTGTACGTCTTAACATGTAGCATCTAAAGAGAACCAAAAGGAGAATTTTCTTTCGTCAAAATTTTTCAGAAAATCACGTTTTAAGGAAATCCCGCATCGTGCGAAATTATCTTGTTTTTCCTAAACAACACGTTGTAAGTCGAAAAGCTTTCATGTTGCGTGTATGTCTAAGTGTGTAGCCTCAAAAGAGAAGGCACAGGACAGTTTTCTCTCGAAAGGATATGTAAGAATACCACTTCATAAGGAAATACAGTTTTGCAGAGTAAAGACATATACGTACGCATTGGAAACTCTTTACGAGAAGAAATAACGCATCGTAGAAAATTAGCTTGTATCTCCAAAACTACACGTTGTATCTCGAAAAGAATTGTTGTGGCGTGTACGTCTTAACATGTAGCATCTAAAGAGAACCAAAAGGAGAATTTTCTTTCGTCAAAATTTTTCAGAAAATCACGTTTTAAGGAAATCCCGCATCGTGCGAAATTATCTTGTTTTTCCTAAACAACACGTTGTAAGTCGAAAAGCTTTCATGTTGCGTGTATGTCTAAGTGTGTAGCCTCAAAAGAGAAGGCACAGGACAGTTTTCTCTCGAAAGGATATGTAAGAATACCACTTCATAAGGAAATACAGTTTTGCAGAGTAAAGACATATACGTACGCATTGGAAACTCTTTACGAGAAGAAATAACGCATCGTACAAAATTAGCTTGTATCTCCAAAACTACACGTTGTATCTCGAAAAGAATTGTTGTGGCGTGTACGTCTTAACATGTAGCATCTACAGAGAACCAAAAGGAGAATTTTCTTTCGTCAAAATTTTTCAGAAAATCACGTTTTAAGGAAATCCCGCATCGTGCGAAATTATCTTGTTTTTCCTAAACAACACGTTGTAAGTCGAAAAGCTTTCATGTTGCGTGTATGTCTAAGTGTGTAGCCTCAAAAGAGAAGGCACAGGACAGTTTTCTCTCGAAAGGATATGTAAGAATACCACTTCATAAGGAAATACAGTTTTGCAGAGTAAAGACATATACGTACGCATTGGAAACTCTTTACGAGAAGAAATAACGCATCGTACAAAATTAGCTTGTATCTCCAAAACTACACGTTGTATCTCGAAAAGAATTGTTGTGGCGTGTACGTCTTAACATGTAGCATCTAAAGAGAACCAAAAGGAGAATTTTCTTTCGTCAAAATTTTTCAGAAAATCACGTTTTAAGGAAATCCCGCATCGTGCGAAATTATCTTGTTTTTCCTAAACAACACGTTGTAAGTCGAAAAGCTTTCATGTTGCGTGTATGTCTAAGTGTGTAGCCTCAAAAGAGAAGGCACAGGACAGTTTTCTCTCGAAAGGATATGTAAGAATACCACTTCATAAGGAAATACAGTTTTGCAGAGTAAAGACATATACGTACGCATTGGAAACTCTTTACGAGAAGAAATAACGCATCGTACAAAATTAGCTTGTATCTCCAAAACTACACGTTGTATCTCGAAAAGAATTGTTGTGGCGTGTACGTCTTAACATGTAGCATCTAAAGAGAACCAAAAGGAGAATTTTCTTTCGTCAAAATTTTTCAGAAAATCACGTTTTAAGGAAATCCCGCATCGTGCGAAATTATCTTGTTTTTCCTAAACAACACGTTGTAAGTCGAAAAGCTTTCATGTTGCGTGTATGTCTAAGTGTGTAGCCTCAAAAGAGAAGGCACAGGACAGTTTTCTCTCGAAAGGATATGTAAGAATACCACTTCATAAGGAAATACAGTTTTGCAGAGTAAAGACATATACGTACGCATTGGAAACTCTTTACGAGAAGAAATAACGCATAGTACAAAATTAGCTTGTATCTCCAAAACTACACGTTGTATCTCGAAAAGAATTGTTGTGGCGTGTATGTCCTAACATGTAGCATCTAAAGAGAACCAAAAGGAGAATTTTCTTTCGTCACAATTTTTCAGAAAATCACGTTTTAAGGATATCCCGCATCGTGCGAAATTATCTTGTTTTTCCTAAACAACACGTTGTAAGTCGAAAAGCTTTCATGTTGCGTGTATGTCTAAGTGTGTAGCCTCAAAAGAGAAGGCACAGGACAGTTTTCTCTCGAAAGGATATGTAAGAATACCACTTCATAAGGAAATACAGTTTTGCAGAGTAAAGACATATACGTACGCATTGGAAACTCTTTACGAGAAGAAATAACGCATCGTACAAAATTAGCTTGTATCTCCAAAACTACACGTTGTATCTCGAAAAGAATTGTTGTGGCGTGTACGTCTTAACATGTAGCATCTAAAGAGAACCAAAAGGAGAATTTTCTTTCGTCAAAATTTTTCAGAAAATCACGTTTTAAGGAAATCCCGCATCGTGCAAAATTATCTTGTTTTTCCTAAACAACACGTTGTAAGTCGAAAAGCTTTCATGTTGCGTGTATGTCTAAGTGTGTAGCCTCAAAAGAGAAGGCACAGGACAGTTTTCTCTCGAAAGGATATGTAAGAATACCACTTCATAAGGAAATACAGTTTTGCAGAGTAAAGACATATACGTACGCATTGGAAACTCTTTACGAGAAGAAATAACGCATCGTACAAAATTAGCTTGTATCTCCAAAACTACACGTTGTATCTCGAAAAGAATTGTTGTGGCGTGTACGTCTTAACATGTAGCATCTAAAGAGAACCAAAAGGAGAATTTTCTTTCGTCAAAATTTTTCAGAAAATCACGTTTTAAGGAAATCCCGCATCGTGCGAAATTATCTTGTTTTTCCTAAACAACACGTTGTAAGTCGAAAAGCTTTCATGTTGCGTGTATGTCTAAGTGTGTAGCCTCAAAAGAGAAGGCACAGGACAGTTTTCTCTCGAAAGGATATGTAAGAATACCACTTCATAAGGAAATACAGTTTTGCAGAGTAAAGACATATACGTACGCATTGGAAACTCTTTACGAGAAGAAATAACGCATCATACAAAATTAGCTTGTATCTCCAAAACTACACGTTGTATCTCGAAAAGAATTGTTGTGGCGTGTACGTCCTAACATGTAGCATCTAAAGAGAACCAAAAGGAGAATTTTCTTTCGTCAAAATTTTTCAGAAAATCACGTTTTAAGGAAATCCCGCATCGTGCGAAATTATCTTGTTTTTCCTAAACAACACGTTGTAAGTCGAAAAGCTTTCATGTTGCGTGTATGTCTAAGTGTGTAGCCTCAAAAGAGAAGGCACAGGACAGTTTTCTCTCGAAAGGATATGTAAGAATACCACTTCATAAGGAAATACTGTTTTGCAGAGTAAAGACATATACGTACGCATTGGAAACTCTTTACGAGAAGAAATAACGCATAGTACAAAATTAGCTTGTATCTACAAAACTACACGTTGTATCTCGAAAAGAATTGTTGTGGCGTGTACGTCTTAACATGTAGCCTCTAAAGAGAACCAAAAGGAGAATTTTCTTTCGTCAAAATTTTTCAGAAAATCACGTTTTAAGGAAATCCCGCATCGTGCGAAATTATCTTGTTTTTCCTAAACAACACGTTGTAAGTCGAAAAGCTTTCATGTTGCGTGTATGTCTAAGTGTGTAGCCTCAAAAGAGAAGGCACAGGACAGTTTTCTCTCGAAAGGATATGTAAGAATACCACTTCATAAGGAAATACAGTTTTGCAGAGTAAAGACATATACGTACGCATTGGAAACTCTTTACGAGAAGAAATAACGCATAGTACAAAATTAGCTTGTATCTCCAAAACTACACGTTGTATCTCGAAAAGAATTGTTGTGGCGTGTACGTCTTAACATGTAGCATCTAAAGCGAACCAAAAGGAGAATTTTCTTTCATCAAAATTTTTCTGGAAATCACGTTTTAAGGAAATCCCGCATCGTGCGAAATTATCTTGTTTTTCCTAAACAACACGTTGTAAGTCGAAAAGCTTTCATGTTGCGTGTATGTCTAAGTGTGTAGCCTCAAAAGAGAAGGCACAGGACAGTTTTCTCTCGAAAGGATATGTAAGAATACCACTTCATAAGGAAATACAGTTTTGCAGAGTAAAGACATATACGTACGCATTGGAAACTCTTTACGAGAAGAAATAACGCATCGTAGAAAATTAGCTTGTATCTCCAAAACTACACGTTGTATCTCGAAAAGAATTGTTGTGGCGTGTACGTCTTAACATGTAGCATCTAAAGAGAACCAAAAGGAGAATTTTCTTTCGTCAAAATTTTTCAGAAAATCACGTTTTAAGGAAATCCCGCATCCTGCGAAATTATCTTGTTTTTCCTAAACAACACGTTGTAAGTCGAAAAGCTTTCATGTTGCGTGTATGTCTAAGTGTGTAGCCTCAAAAGAGAAGGCACAGGACAGTTTTCTCTCGAAAGGATATGTAAGAATACCACTTCATAAGGAAATACAGTTTTGCAGAGTAAAGACATATACGTACGCATTGGAAACTCTTTACGAGAAGAAATAACGCATCGTACAAAATTAGCTTGTATCTCCAAAACTACACGTTGTATCTCGAAAAGAATTGTTGTGGCGTGTACGTCTTAACATGTAGCATCTACAGAGAACCAAAAGGAGAATTTTCTTTCGTCAAAATTTTTCAGAAAATCACGTTTTAAGGAAATCCCGCATCGTGCGAAATTATCTTGTTTTTCCTAAACAACACGTTGTAAGTCGAAAAGCTTTCATGTTGCGTGTATGTCTAAGTGTGTAGCCTCAAAAGAGAAGGCACAGGACAGTTTTCTCTCGAAAGGATATGTAAGAATACCACTTCATAAGGAAATACAGTTTTGCAGAGTAAAGACATATACGTACGCATTGGAAACTCTTTACGAGAAGAAATAACGCATCGTACAAAATTAGCTTGTATCTCCAAAACTACACGTTGTATCTCGAAAAGAATTGTTGTGGCGTGTACGTCTTAACATGTAGCATCTAAAGAGAACCAAAAGGAGAATTTTCTTTCGTCAAAATTTTTCAGAAAATCACGTTTTAAGGAAATCCCGCATCGTGCGAAATTATCTTGTTTTTCCTAAACAACACGTTGTAAGTCGAAAAGCTTTCATGTTGCGTGTATGTCTAAGTGTGTAGCCTCAAAAGAGAAGGCACAGGACAGTTTTCTCTCGAAAGGATATGTAAGAATACCACTTCATAAGGAAATACAGTTTTGCAGAGTAAAGACATATACGTACGCATTGGAAACTCTTTACGAGAAGAAATAACGCATAGTACAAAATTAGCTTGTATCTCCAAAACTACACGTTGTATCTCGAAAAGAATTGTTGTGGCGTGTACGTCTTAACATGTAGCATCTAAAGAGAACCAAAAGGAGAATTTTCTTTCGTCAAAATTTTTCAGAAAATCACGTTTTAAGGAAATCCCGCATCGTGCGAAATTATCTTGTTTTTCCTAAACAACACGTTGTAAGTCGAAAAGCTTTCATGTTGCGTGTATGTCTAAGTGTGTAGCCTCAAAAGAGAAGGCACAGGACAGTTTTCTCTCGAAAGCATATGTAAGAATACCACTTCATAAGGAAATACAGTTTTGCAGAGTAAAGACATATACGTACGCATTGGAAACTCTTTACGAGAAGAAATAACGCATAGTACAAAATTAGCTTGTATCTCCAAAACTACACGTTGTATCTCGAAAAGAATTGTTGTGGCGTGTACGTCTTAACATGTAGCATCTAAAGAGAACCGAAAGGAGAATTTTCTTTCGTCAAAATTTTTCAGAAAATCACGTTTTAAGGAAATCCCGCATCGTGCGAAATTATCTTGTTTTTCCTAAACAACACGTTGTAAGTCGAAAAGCTTTCATGTTGCGTGTATGTCTAAGTGTGTAGCCTCAAAAGAGAAGGCACAGGACAGTTTTCTCTCGAAAGGATATGTAAGAATACCACTTCATAAGGAAATACAGTTTTGCAGAGTAAAGACATATACGTACGCATTGGAAACTCTTTACGAGAAGAAATAACGCATCGTACAAAATTAGCTTGTATCTCCAAAACTACACGTTGTATCTCGAAAAGAATTGTTGTGGCGTGTACGTCTTAACATGTAGCATCTAAAGAGAACCAAAAGGAGAATTTTCTTTCGTCAAAATTTTTCAGAAAATCACGTTTTAAGGAAATCCCGCATCGTGCGAAATTATCTTGTTTTTCCTAAACAACACGTTGTAAGTCGAAAAGCTTTCATGTTGCGTGTATGTCTAAGTGTGTAGCCTCAAAAGAGAAGGCACAGGACAGTTTTCTCTCGAAAGGATATGTAAGAATACCACTTCATAAGGAAATACAGTTTTGCAGAGTAAAGACATATACGTACGCATTGGAAACTCTTTACGAGAAGAAATAACGCATCATACAAAATTAGCTTGTATCTCCAAAACTACACGTTGTATCTCGAAAAGAATTGTTGTGGCGTGTACGTCCTAACATGTAGCATCTAAAGAGAACCAAAAGGAGAATTTTCTTTCGTCAAAATTTTTCAGAAAATCACGTTTAAGGAAATCCCGCATCGTGCGAAATTATCTTGTTTTTCCTAAACAACACGTTGTAAGTCGAAAAGCTTTCATGTTGCGTGTATGTCTAAGTGTGTAGCCTCAAAAGAGAAGGCACAGGACAGTTTTCTCTCGAAAGGATATGTAAGAATACCACTTCATAAGGAAATACTGTTTTGCAGAGTAAAGACATATACGTACGCATTGGAAACTCTTTACGAGAAGAAATAACGCATAGTACAAAATTAGCTTGTATCTACAAAACTACACGTTGTATCTCGAAAAGAATTGTTGTGGCGTGTACGTCTTAACATGTAGCCTCTAAAGAGAACCAAAAGGAGAATTTTCTTTCGTCAAAATTTTTCAGAAAATCACGTTTTAAGGAAATCCCGCATCGTGCGAAATTATCTTGTTTTTCCTAAACAACACGTTGTAAGTCGAAAAGCTTTCATGTTGCGTGTATGTCTAAGTGTGTAGCCTCAAAGAGAAGGCACAGGACAGTTTTCTCTCGAAAGGATATGTAAGAATACCACTTCATAAGGAAATACAGTTTTGCAGAGTAAAGACATATACGTACGCATTGGAAACTCTTTACGAGAAGAAATAACGCATAGTACAAAATTAGCTTGTATCTCCAAAACTACACGTTGTATCTCGAAAAGAATTGTTGTGGCGTGTACGTCTTAACATGTAGCATCTAAAGCGAACCAAAAGGAGAATTTTCTTTCATCAAAATTTTTCTGGAAATCACGTTTTAAGGAAATCCCGCATCGTGCGAAATTATCTTGTTTTTCCTAAACAACACGTTGTAAGTCGAAAAGCTTTCATGTTGCGTGTATGTCTAAGTGTGTAGCCTCAAAAGAGAAGGCACAGGACAGTTTTCTCTCGAAAGGATATGTAAGAATACCACTTCATAAGGAAATACAGTTTTGCAGAGTAAAGACATATACGTACGCATTGGAAACTCTTTACGAGAAGAAATAACGCATAGTACAAAATTAGCTTGTATCTCCAAAACTACACGTTGTATCTCGAAAAGAATTGTTGTGGCGTGTATGTCCTAACATGTAGCATCTAAAGAGAACCAAAAGGAGAATTTTCTTTCGTCACAATTTTTCAGAAAATCACGTTTTAAGGAAATCCCGCATCGTGCGAAATTATCTTGTTTTTCCTAAACAACACGTTGTAAGTCGAAAAGCTTTCATGTTGCGTGTATGTCTAAGTGTGTAGCCTCAAAAGAGAAGGCACAGGACAGTTTTCTCTCGAAAGGATATGTAAGAATACCACTTCATAAGGAAATACAGTTTTGCAGAGTAAAGACATATACGTATGCATTGGAAACTCTTTACGAGAAGAAATAACGCATCGTACAAAATTAGCTTGTATCTCCAAAACTACACGTTGTATCTCGAAAAGAATTGTTGTGGCGTGTACGTCTTAACATGTAGCATCTAAAGAGAACCAAAAGGAGAATTTTCTTTCGTCAAAATTTTTCAGAAAATCACGTTTTAAGGAAATCCCGCATCGTGCAAAATTATCTTGTTTTTCCTAAACAACACGTTGTAAGTCGAAAAGCTTTCATGTTGCGTGTATGTCTAAGTGTGTAGCCTCAAAAGAGAAGGCACAGGACAGTTTTCTCTCGAAAGGATATGTAAGAATACCACTTCATAAGGAAATACAGTTTTGCAGAGTAAAGACATATACGTACGCATTGGAAACTCTTTACGAGAAGAAATAACGCATCGTACAAAATTAGCTTGTATCTCCAAAACTACACGTTGTATCTCGAAAAGAATTGTTGTGGCGTGTACGTCTTAACATGTAGCATCTAAAGAGAACCAAAAGGAGAATTTTCTTTCGTCAAAATTTTTCAGAAAATCACGTTTTAAGGAAATCCCGCATCGTGCGAAATTATCTTGTTTTTCCTAAACAACACGTTGTAAGTCGAAAAGCTTTCATGTTGCGTGTATGTCTAAGTGTGTAGCCTCAAAAGAGAAGGCACAGGACAGTTTTCTCTCGAAAGGATATGTAAGAATACCACTTCATAAGGAAATACAGTTTTGCAGAGTAAAGACATATACGTACGCATTGGAAACTCTTTACGAGAAGAAATAACGCATCATACAAAATTAGCTTGTATCTCCAAAACTACACGTTGTATCTCGAAAAGAATTGTTGTGGCGTGTACGTCCTAACATGTAGCATCTAAAGAGAACCAAAAGGAGAATTTTCTTTCGTCAAAATTTTTCAGAAAATCACGTTTTAAGGAAATCCCGCATCGTGCGAAATTATCTTGTTTTTCCTAAACAACACGTTGTAAGTCGAAAAGCTTTCATGTTGCGTGTATGTCTAAGTGTGTAGCCTCAAAAGAGAAGGCACAGGACAGTTTTCTCTCGAAAGGATATGTAAGAATACCACTTCATAAGGAAATACTGTTTTGCAGAGTAAAGACATATACGTACGCATTGGAAACTCTTTACGAGAAGAAATAACGCATAGTACAAAATTAGCTTGTATCTACAAAACTACACGTTGTATCTCGAAAAGAATTGTTGTGGCGTGTACGTCTTAACATGTAGCCTCTAAAGAGAACCAAAAGGAGAATTTTCTTTCGTCAAAATTTTTCAGAAAATCACGTTTTAAGGAAATCCCGCATCGTGCGAAATTATCTTGTTTTTCCTAAACAACACGTTGTAAGTCGAAAAGCTTTCATGTTGCGTGTATGTCTAAGTGTGTAGCCTCAAAAGAGAAGGCACAGGACTCGAAAGGATATGTAAGAATACCACTTCATAAGGAAATACAGTTTTGCAGAGTAAAGACATATACGTACGCATTGGAAACTCTTTACGAGAAGAAATAACGCATAGTACAAAATTAGCTTGTATCTCCAAAACTACACGTTGTATCTCGAAAAGAATTGTTGTGGCGTGTACGTCTTAACATGTAGCATCTAAAGCGAACCAAAAGGAGAATTTTCTTTCATCAAAATTTTTCTGGAAATCACGTTTTAAGGAATCCCGCATCGTGGCATCGTGCGAAATTATCTTGTTTTTCCTAAACAACACGTTGTAAGTCGAAAAGCTTTCATGTTGCGTGTATGTCTAAGTGTGTAGCCTCAAAAGAGAAGGCACAGGACAGTTTTCTCTCGAAAGGATATGTAAGAATACCACTTCATAAGGAAATACAGTTTTGCAGAGTAAAGACATATACGTACGCATTGGAAACTCTTTACGAGAAGAAATAACGCATCGTACAAAATTAGCTTGTATCTCCAAAACTACACGTTGTATCTCGAAAAGAATTGTTGTGGCGTGTACGTCTTAACATGTAGCATCTAAAGAGAACCAAAAGGAGAATTTTCTTTCGTCAAAATTTTTCAGAAAATCACGTTTTAAGGAAATCCCGCATCGTGCGAAATTATCTTGTTTTTCCTAAACAACACGTTGTAAGTCGAAAAGCTTTCATGTTGCGTGTATGTCTAAGTGTGTAGCCTCAAAAGAGAAGGCACAGGACAGTTTTCTCTCGAAAGGATATGTAAGAATACCACTTCATAAGGAAATACAGTTTTGCAGAGTAAAGACATATACGTACGCATTGGAAACTCTTTACGAGAAGAAATAACGCATCGTACAAAATTAGCTTGTATCTCCAAAACTACACGTTGTATCTCGAAAAGAATTGTTGTGGCATGTACGTCTTAACATGTAGCATCTAAAGAGAACCAAAAGGAGAATTTTCTTTCGTCAAAATTTTTCAGAAAATCACGTTTTAAGGAAATCCCGCATCGTGCGAAATTATCTTGTTTTTCCTAAACAACACGTTGTAAGTCGAAAAGCTTTCATGTTGCGTGTATGTCTAAGTGTGTAGCCTCAAAAGAGAAGGCACAGGACAGTTTTCTCTCGAAAGGATATGTAAGAATACCACTTCATAAGGAAATACAGTTTTGCAGAGTAAAGACATATACGTACGCATTGGAAACTCTTTACGAGAAGAAATAACGCATCGTACAAAATTAGCTTGTATCTCCAAAACTACACGTTGTATCTCGAAAAGAATTGTTGTGGCGTGTACGTCTTAACATGTAGCATCTACAGAGAACCAAAAGGAGAATTTTCTTTCGTCAAAATTTTTCAGAAAATCACGTTTTAAGGAAATCCCGCATCGTGCGAAATTATCTTGTTTTTCCTAAACAACACGTTGTAAGTCGAAAAGCTTTCATGTTGCGTGTATGTCTAAGTGTGTAGCCTCAAAAGAGAAGGCACAGGACAGTTTTCTCTCGAAAGGATATGTAAGAATACCACTTCATAAGGAAATACAGTTTTGCAGAGTAAAGACATATACGTACGCATTGGAAACTCTTTACGAGAAGAAATAACGCATAGTACAAAATTAGCTTGTATCTCCAAAACTACACGTTGTATCTCGAAAAGAATTGTTGTGGCGTGTACGTCTTAACATGTAGCATCTAAAGAGAACCAAAAGGAGAATTTTCTTTCGTCAAAATTTTTCAGAAAATCACGTTTTAAGGAAATCCCGCATCGTGCGAAATTATCTTGTTTTTCCTAAACAACACGTTGTAAGTCGAAAAGCTTTCATGTTGCGTGTATGTCTAAGTGTGTAGCCTCAAAAGAGAAGGCACAGGACAGTTTTCTCTCGAAAGCATATGTAAGAATACCACTTCATAAGGAAATACAGTTTTGCAGAGTAAAGACATATACGTACGCATTGGAAACTCTTTACGAGAAGAAATAACGCATAGTACAAAATTAGCTTGTATCTACAAAACTACACGTTGTATCTCGAAAAGAATTGTTGTGGCGTGTACGTCTTAACATGTAGCATCTAAAGAGAACCAAAAGGAGAATTTTCTTTCGTCAAAATTTTTCAGAAAATCACGTTTTAAGGAAATCCCGCATCGTGCGAAATTATCTTGTTTTTCCTAAACAACACGTTGTAAGTCGAAAAGCTTTCATGTTGCGTGTATGTCTAAGTGTGTAGCCTCAAAAGAGAAGGCACAGGACAGTTTTCTCTCGAAAGGATATGTAAGAATACCACTTCATAAGGAAATATTGTTTTGCAGAGTAAAGACATATACGTACGCATTGGAAACTCTTTACGAGAAGAAATAACGCATAGTACAAAATTAGCTTGTATCTCCAAAACTACACGTTGTATCTCGAAAAGAATTGTTGTGGCCTGTACGTCTTAACATGTAGCATCTAAAGAGAACCGAAAGGAGAATTTTCTTTCGTCAAAATTTTTCAGAAAATCACGTTTTAAGGAAATCCCGCATCGTGCGAAATTATCTTGTTTTTCCTAAACAACACGTTGTAAGTCGAAAAGCTTTCATGTTGCGTGTATGTCTAAGTGTGTAGCCTCAAAAGAGAAGGCACAGGACAGTTTTCTCTCGAAAGGATATGTAAGAATACCACTTCATAAGGAAATACAGTTTTGCAGAGTAAAGACATATACGTACGCATTGGAAACTCTTTACGAGAAGAAATAACGCATAGTACAAAATTAGCTTGTATCTCCAAAACTACACGTTGTATCTCGAAAAGAATTGTTGTGGCGTGTACGTCTTAACATGTAGCATCTAAAGAGAACCAAAAGGAGAATTTTCTTTCGTCAAAATTTTTCAGAAAATCACGTTTTAAGGAAATCCCGCATCGTGCGAAATTATCTTGTTTTTCCTAAACAACACGTTGTAAGTCGAAAAGCTTTCATGTTGCGTGTATGTCTAAGTGTGTAGCCTCAAAAGAGAAGGCACAGGACAGTTTTCTCTCGAAAGGATATGTAAGAATACCACTTCATAAGGAAATACAGTTTTGCAGAGTAAAGACATATACGTACGCATTGGAAACTCTTTACGAGAAGAAATAACGCATAGTACAAAATTAGCTTGTATCTCCAAAACTACACGTTGTATCTCGAAAAGAATTGTTGTGGCGTGTACGTCTTAACATGTAGCATCTAAAGAGAACCAAAAGGAGAATTTTCTTTCGTCAAAATTTTTCAGAAAATCACGTTTTAAGGAAATCCCGCATCGTGCGAAATTATCTTGTTTTTCCTAAACAACACGTTGTAAGTCGAAAAGTTTTCATGTTGCGTGTATGTCTAAGTGTGTAGCCTCAAAAGAGAAGGCACAGGACAGTTTTCTCTCGAAAGGATATGTAAGAATACCACTTCATAAGGAAATACAGTTTTGCAGAGTAAAGACATATACGTACGCATTGGAAACTCTTTACGAGAAGAAATAACGCATAGTACAAAATTAGCTTGTATCTCCAAAACTACACGTTGTATCTCGAAAAGAATTGTTGTGGCGTGCACGTCTTAACATGTAGCATCTAAAGAGAACCAAAAGGAGAATTTTCTTTCGTCAAAATTTTTCAGAAAATCACGTTTTAAGGAAATCCCGCATCGTGCGAAATTATCTTGTTTTTCCTAAACAACACGTTGTAAGTCGAAAAGCTTTCATGTTGCGTGTATGTCTAAGTGTGTAGCCTCAAAAGAGAAGGCACAGGACAGTTTTCTCTCGAAAGGATATGTAAGAATACCACTTCATAAGGAAATACAGTTTTGCAGAGTAAAGACATATACGTACGCATTGGAAACTCTTTACGAGAAGAAATAACGCATAGTACAAAATTAGCTTGTATCTACAAAACTACACGTTGTATCTCGAAAAGAATTGTTGTGGCGTGTACGTCTTAACATGTAGCATCTAAAGAGAACCAAAAGGAGAATTTTCTTTCGTCAAAATTTTTCAGAAAATCACGTTTTAAGGAAATCCCGCATCGTGCGAAATTATCTTGTTTTTCCTAAACAACACGTTGTAAGTCGAAAAGCTTTCATGTTGCGTGTATGTCTAAGTGTGTAGCCTCAAAAGAGAAGGCACAGGACAGTTTTCTCTCGAAAGGATATGTAAGAATACCACTTCATAAGGAAATACAGTTTTGCAGAGTAAAGACATATACGTACGCATTGGAAACTCTTTACGAGAAGAAATAACGCATAGTACAAAATTAGCTTGTATCTCCAAAACTACACGTTGTATCTCGAAAAGAATTGTTGTGGCGTGTACGTCTTAACATGTAGCATCTAAAGCGAACCAAAAGGAGAATTTTCTTTCGTCAAAATTTTTCAGAAAATCACGTTTTAAGGAAATCCCGCATCGTGCGAAATTATCTTGTTTTTCCTAAACAACACGTTGTAAGTCGAAAAGCTTTCATGTTGCGTGTATGTCTAAGTGTGTAGCCTCAAAAGAGAAGGCACAGGACAGTTTTCTCTCGAAAGGATATGTAAGAATACCACTTCATAAGGAAATACAGTTTTGCAGAGTAAAGACATATACGTACGCATTGGAAACTCTTTACGAGAAGAAATAACGCATAGTACAAAATTAGCTTGTATCTCCAAAACTACATGTTGTATCTCGAAAAGAATTGTTGTGGCGTGTACGTCTTAACATGTAGCATCTAAAGCGAACCAAAAGGAGAATTTTCTTTCGTCAAAATTTTTCAGAAAATCACGTTTTAAGGAAATCCCGCATCGTGCGAAATTATCTTGTTTTTCCTAAACAACACGTTGTAAGTCGAAAAGCTTTCATGTTGCGTGTATGTCTAAGTGTGTAGCCTCAAAAGAGAAGGCACAGGACAGTTTTCTCTCGAAAGGATATGTAAGAATACCACTTCATAAGGAAATACAGTTTTGCAGAGTAAAGACATATACGTACGCATTGGAAACTCTTTACGAGAAGAAATAACGCATCGTACAAAATTAGCTTGTATCTCCAAAACTACACGTTGTATCTCGAAAAGAATTGTTGTGGCGTGTACGTCTTAACATGTAGCATCTAAAGAGAACCAAAAGGAGAATTTTCTTTCGTCACAATTTTTCAGAAAATCACGTTTTAAGGAAATCCCGCATCGTGCGAAATTATCTTGTTTTTCCTAAACAACACGTTGTAAGTCGAAAAGCTTTCATGTTGCGTGTATGTCTAAGTGTGTAGCCTCAAAAGAGAAGGCACAGGACAGTTTTCTCTCGAAAGGATATGTAAGAATACCACTTCATAAGGAAATACAGTTTTGCAGAGTAAAGACATATACGTACGCATTGGAAACTCTTTACGAGAAGAAATAACGCATAGTACAAAATTAGCTTGTATCTCCAAAACTACACGTTGTATCTCGAAAAGAATTGTTGTGGCGTGTACGTCTTAACATGTAGCATCTAAAGAGAACCAAAAGGAGAATTTTCTTTCGTCAAAATTTTTCAGAAAATCACGTTTTAAGGAAATCCCGCATCGTGCGAAATTATCTTGTTTTTCCTAAACAACACGTTGTAAGTCGAAAAGCTTTCATGTTGCGTGTATGTCTAAGTGTGTAGCCTCAAAAGAGAAGGCACAGGACAGTTTTCTCTCGAAAGGATATGTAAGAATACCACTTCATAAGGAAATACAGTTTTGCAGAGTAAAGACATATACGTACGCATTGGAAACTCTTTACGAGAAGAAATAACGCATCGTACAAAATTAGCTTGTATCTCCAAAACTACACGTTGTATCTCGAAAAGAATTGTTGTGGCGTGTACGTCTTAACATGTAGCATCTAAAGAGAACCAAAAGGAGAATTTTCTTTCGTCAAAATTTTTCAGAAAATCACGTTTTAAGGAAATCCCGCATCGTGCGAAATTATCTTGTTTTTCCTAAACAACACGTTGTAAGTCGAAAAGCTTTCATGTTGCGTGTATGTCTAAGTGTGTAGCCTCAAAAGAGAAGGCACAGGACAGTTTTCTCTCGAAAGGATATGTAAGAATACCACTTCATAAGGAAATACAGTTTTGCAGAGTAAAGACATATACGTACGCATTGGAAACTCTTTACGAGAAGAAATAACGCATCGTAGAAAATTAGCTTGTATCTCCAAAACTACACGTTGTATCTCGAAAAGAATTGTTGTGGCGTGTACGTCTTAACATGTAGCATCTAAAGAGAACCAAAAGGAGAATTTTCTTTCGTCAAAATTTTTCAGAAAATCACGTTTTAAGGAAATCCCGCATCGTGCGAAATTATCTTGTTTTTCCTAAACAACACGTTGTAAGTCGAAAAGCTTTCATGTTGCGTGTATGTCTAAGTGTGTAGCCTCAAAAGAGAAGGCACAGGACAGTTTTCTCTCGAAAGGATATGTAAGAATACCACTTCATAAGGAAATACAGTTTTGCAGAGTAAAGACATATACGTACGGTACGCATTGGAAACTCTTTACGAGAAGAAATAACGCATCGTACAAAATTAGCTTGTATCTCCAAAACTACACGTTGTATCTCGAAAAGAATTGTTGTGGCGTGTACGTCTTAACATGTAGCATCTAAAGAGAACCAAAAGGAGAATTTTCTTTCGTCAAAATTTTTCAGAAAATCACGTTTTAAGGAAATCCCGCATCGTGCGAAATTATCTTGTTTTTCCTAAACAACACGTTGTAAGTCGAAAAGCTTTCATGTTGCGTGTATGTCTAAGTGTGTAGCCTCAAAAGAGAAGGCACAGGACAGTTTTCTCTCGAAAGGATATGTAAGAATACCACTTCATAAGGAAATACAGTTTTGCAGAGTAAAGACATATACGTACGCATTGGAAACTCTTTACGAGAAGAAATAACGCATCGTACAAAATTAGCTTGTATCTCCAAAACTACACGTTGTATCTCGAAAAGAATTGTTGTGGCGTGTACGTCTTAACATGTAGCATCTAAAGAGAACCAAAAGGAGAATTTTCTTTCGTCAAAATTTTTCAGAAAATCACGTTTTAAGGAAATCCCGCATCGTGCGAAATTATCTTGTTTTTCCTAAACAACACGTTGTAAGTCGAAAAGCTTTCATGTTGCGTGTATGTCTAAGTGTGTAGCCTCAAAAGAGAAGGCACAGGACAGTTTTCTCTCGAAAGGATATGTAAGAATACCACTTCATAAGGAAATACAGTTTTGCAGAGTAAAGACATATACGTACGCATTGGAAACTCTTTACGAGAAGAAATAACGCATAGTACAAAATTAGCTTGTATCTCCAAAACTACACGTTGTATCTCGAAAAGAATTGTTGTGGCGTGTACGTCTTAACATGTAGCATCTAAAGAGAACCAAAAGGAGAATTTTCTTTCGTCAAAATTTTTCAGAAAATCACGTTTTAAGGAAATCCCGCATCGTGCGAAATTATCTTGTTTTTCCTAAACAACACGTTGTAAGTCGAAAAGCTTTCATGTTGCGTGTATGTCTAAGTGTGTAGCCTCAAAAGAGAAGGCACAGGACAGTTTTCTCTCGAAAGGATATGTAAGAATACCACTTCATAAGGAAATACAGTTTTGCAGAGTAAAGACATATACGTACGCATTGGAAACTCTTTACGAGAAGAAATAACGCATAGTACAAAATTAGCTTGTATCTCCAAAACTACACGTTGTATCTCGAAAAGAATTGTTGTGGCGTGTACGTCTTAACATGTAGCATCTACAGAGAACCAAAAGGAGAATTTTCTTTCGTCAAAATTTTTCAGAAAATCACGTTTTAAGGAAATCCCGCATCGTGCGAAATTATCTTGTTTTTCCTAAACAACACGTTGTAAGTCGAAAAGCTTTCATGTTGCGTGTATGTCTAAGTGTGTAGCCTCAAAAGAGAAGGCACAGGACAGTTTTCTCTCGAAAGGATATGTAAGAATACCACTTCATAAGGAAATACAGTTTTGCAGAGTAAAGACATATACGTACGCATTGGAAACTCTTTACGAGAAGAAATAACGCATCGTACAAAATTAGCTTGTATCTCCAAAACTACACGTTGTATCTCGAAAAGAATTGTTGTGGCGTGTATGTCTTAACATGTAGCATCTAAAGAGAACCAAAAGGAGAATTTTCTTTCGTCAAAATTTTTCAGAAAATCACGTTTTAAGGAAATCCCGCATCGTGCGAAATTATCTTGTTTTTCCTAAACGACACGTTGTAAGTCGAAAAGCTTTCATGTTGCGTGTATGTCTAAGTGTGTAGCCTCAAAAGAGAAGGCACAGGACAGTTTTCTCTCGAAAGGATATGTAAGAATACCACTTCATAAGGAAATACAGTTTTGCAGAGTAAAGACATATACGTACGCATTGGAAACTCTTTACGAGAAGAAATAACGCATCGTACAAAATTAGCTTGTATCTCCAAAACTACACGTTGTATCTCGAAAAGAATTGTTGTGGCGTGTACGTCTTAACATGTAGCATCTAAAGAGAACCAAAAGGAGAATTTTCTTTCGTCAAAATTTTTCAGAAAATCACCTTTTAAGGAAATCCCGCATCGTGCGAAATTATCTTGTTTTTCCTAAACAACACGTTGTAAGTCGAAAAGCTTTCATGTTGCGTGTATGTCTAAGTGTGTAGCCTCAAAAGAGAAGGCACAGGACAGTTTTCTCTCGAAAGGATATGTAAGAATACCACTTCATAAGGAAATACAGTTTTGCAGAGTAAAGACATATACGTACGCATTGGAAACTCTTTACGAGAAGAAATAACGCATAGTACAAAATTAGCTTGTATCTCCAAAACTACACGTTGTATCTCGAAAAGAATTGTTGTTGCGTGTACGTCTTAACATGTAGCATCTAAAGAGAACCAAAAGGAGAATTTTCTTTCGTCAAAATTTTTCAGAAAATCACGTTTTAAGGAAATCCCGCATCGTGCGAAATTATCTTGTTTTTCCTAAACAACACGTTGTAAGTCGAAAAGCTTTCATGTTGCGTGTATGTCTAAGTGTGTAGCCTCAAAAGAGAAGGCACAGGACAGTTTTCTCTCGAAAGGATATGTAAGAATACCACTTCATAAGGAAATACAGTTTTGCAGAGTAAAGACATATACGTACGCATTGGAAACTCTTTACGAGAAGAAATAACGCATCGTACAAAATTAGCTTGTATCTCCAAAACTACACGTTGTATCTCGAAAAGAATTGTTGTGGCGTGTACGTCTTAACATGTAGCATCTAAAGAGAACCAAAAGGAGAATTTTCTTTCGTCAAAATTTTTCAGAAAATCACGTTTTAAGGAAATCCCGCATCGTGCGAAATTATCTTGTTTTTCCTAAACAACACGTTGTAAGTCGAAAAGCTTTCATGTTGCGTGTATGTCTAAGTGTGTAGCCTCAAAAGAGAAGGCACAGGACAGTTTTCTCTCGAAAGGATATGTAAGAATACCACTTCATAAGAAAATACAGTTTTGCAGAGTAAAGACATATACGTACGCATTGGAAACTCTTTACGAGAAGAAATAACGCATAGTACAAAATTAGCTTGTATCTCCAAAACTACACGTTGTATCTCGAAAAGAATTGTTGTGGCGTGTATGTCCTAACATGTAGCATCTAAAGAGAACCAAAAGGAGAATTTTCTTTCGTCACAATTTTTCAGAAAATCACGTTTTAAGGAAATCCCGCATCGTGCGAAATTATCTTGTTTTTCCTAAACAACACGTTGTAAGTCGAAAAGCTTTCATGTTGCGTGTATGTCTAAGTGTGTAGCCTCAAAAGAGAAGGCACAGGACAGTTTTCTCTCGAAAGGATATGTAAGAATACCACTTCATAAGGAAATACAGTTTTGCAGAGTAAAGACATATACGTACGCATTGGAAACTCTTTACGAGAAGAAATAACGCATCGTACAAAATTAGCTTGTATCTCCAAAACTACACGTTGTATCTCGAAAAGAATTGTTGTGGCGTGTACGTCTTAACATGTAGCATCTAAAGAGAACCAAAAGGAGAATTTTCTTTCGTCAAAATTTTTCAGAAAATCACGTTTTAAGGAAATCCCGCATCGTGCAAAATTATCTTGTTTTTCCTAAACAACACGTTGTAAGTCGAAAAGCTTTCATGTTGCGTGTATGTCTAAGTGTGTAGCCTCAAAAGAGAAGGCACAGGACAGTTTTCTCTCGAAAGGATATGTAAGAATACCACTTCATAAGGAAATACAGTTTTGCAGAGTAAAGACATATACGTACGCATTGGAAACTCTTTACGAGAAGAAATAACGCATAGTACAAAATTAGCTTGTATCTCCAAAACTACACGTTGTATCTCGAAAAGAATTGTTGTGGCATGTACGTCTTAACATGTAGCATCTAAAGAGAACCAAAAGGAGAATTTTCTTTCGTCAAAATTTTTCAGAAAATCACGTTTTAAGGAAATCCCGCATCGTGCGAAATTATCTTGTTTTTCCTAAACAACACGTTGTAAGTCGAAAAGCTTTCATGTTGCGTGTATGTCTAAGTGTGTAGCCTCAAAAGAGAAGGCACAGGACAGTTTTCTCTCGATAGGATATGTAAGAATACCACTTCATAAGGAAATACAGTTTTGCAGAGTAAAGACATATACGTACGCATTGGAAACTCTTTACGAGAAGAAATAACGCATCGTACAAAATTAGCTTGTATCTCCAAAACTACACGTTGTATCTCGAAAAGAATTGTTGTGGCGTGTACGTCTTAACATGTAGCATCTAAAGAGAACCAAAAGGAGAATTTTCTTTCGTCAAAATTTTTCAGAAAATCACGTTTTAAGGAAATCCCGCATCGTGCGAAATTATCTTGTTTTTCCTAAACAACACGTTGTAAGTCGAAAAGCTTTCATGTTGCGTGTATGTCTAAGTGTGTAGCCTCAAAAGAGAAGGCACAGGACAGTTTTCTCTCGAAAGGATATGTAAGAATACCACTTCATAAGGAAATACAGTTTTGCAGAGTAAAGACATATACGTACGCATTGGAAACTCTTTACGAGAAGAAATAACGCATCGTACAAAATTAGCTTGTATCTCCAAAACTACACGTTGTATCTCGAAAAGAATTGTTGTGGCGTGTACGTCCTAACATGTAGCATCTAAAGAGAACCAAAAGGAGAATTTTCTTTCGTCAAAATTTTTCAGAAAATCACGTTTTAAGGAAATCCCGCATCGTGCGAAATTATCTTGTTTTTCCTAAACAACACGTTGTAAGTCGAAAAGCTTTCATGTTGCGTGTATGTCTAAGTGTGTAGCCTCAAAAGAGAAGGCACAGGACAGTTTTCTCTCGAAAGGATATGTAAGAATACCACTTCATAAGGAAATACAGTTTTGCAGAGTAAAGACATATACGTACGCATTGGAAACTCTTTACGAGAAGAAATAACGCATCGTACAAAATTAGCTTGTATCTCCAAAACTACACGTTGTATCTCGAAAAGAATTGTTGTGGCGTGTACGTCTTAACATGTAGCATCTAAAGAGAACCAAAAGGAGAATTTTCTTTCGTCAAAATTTTTCAGAAAATCACGTTTTAAGGAAATCCCGCATTGTGCGAAATTATCTTGTTTTTCCTAAACAACACGTTGTAAGTCGAAAAGCTTTCATGTTGCGTGTATGTCTAAGTGTGTAGCCTCAAAAGAGAAGGCACAGGACAGTTTTCTCTCGAAAGGATATGTAAGAATACCACTTCATAAGGAAATACAGTTTTGCAGAGTAAAGACATATACGTACGCATTGTAAACTCTTTTCGAGAAGAAATAACGCATCGTACAAAATTAGCTTGTATCTCCAAAACTACACGTTGTATCTCGAAAAGAATTGTTGTGGCGTGTACGTCTTAACATGTAGCATCTAAAGAGAACCAAAAGGAGAATTTTCTTTCGTCAAAATTTTTCAGAAAATCACGTTTTAAGGAAATCCCGCATCGTGCGAAATTATCTTGTTTTTCCTAAACAACACGTTGTAAGTCGAAAAGCTTTCATGTTGCGTGTATGTCTAAGTGTGTAGCCTCAAAAGAGAAGGCACAGGACAGTTTTCTCTCGAAAGGATATGTAAGAATACCACTTCATAAGGAAATACAGTTTTGCAGAGTAAAGACATATACGTACGCATTGGAAACTCTTTACGAGAAGAAATAACGCATAGTACAAAATTAGCTTGTATCTCCAAAACTACACGTTGTATCTCGAAAAGAATTGTTGTGGCGTGTACGTCTTAACATGTAGCATCTAAAGAGAACCAAAAGGAGAATTTTCTTTCGTCAAAATTTTTCAGAAAATCACGTTTTAAGGAAATCCCGCATCGTGCGAAATTATCTTGTTTTTCCTAAACAACACGTTGTAAGTCGAAAAGCTTTCATGTTGCGTGTATGTCTAAGTGTGTAGCCTCAAAAGAGAAGGCACAGGACAGTTTTCTCTCGAAAGGATATGTAAGAATACCACTTCATAAGGAAATACAGTTTTGCAGAGTAAAGACATATACGTACGCATTGGAAACTCTTTACGAGAAGAAATAACGCATCGTACAAAATTAGCTTGTATCTCCAAAACTACACGTTGTATCTCGAAAAGAATTGTTGTGGCGTGTACGACTTAACATGTAGCATCTAAAGAGAACCAAAAGGAGAATTTTCTTTCGTCAAAATTTTTCAGAAAATCACGTTTTAAGGAAATCCCGCATCGTGCGAAATTATCTTGTTTTTCCTAAACAACACGTTGTAAGTCGAAAAGCTTTCATGTTGCGTGTATGTCTAAGTGTGTAGCCTCAAAAGAGAAGGCACAGGACAGTTTTCTCTCGAAAGGATATGTAAGAATACCACTTCATAAGGAAATACTGTTTTGCAGAGTAAAGACATATACGTACGCATTGGAAACTCTTTACGAGAAGAAATAACGCATAGTACAAAATTAGCTTGTATCTCCAAAACTACACGTTGTATCTCGAAAAGAATTGTTGTGGCGTGTACGTCCTAACATGTAGCATCTAAAGAGAACCAAAAGGAGAATTTTCTTTCGTCAAAATTTTTCAGAAAATCACGTTTTAAGGAAATCCCGCATCGTGCGAAATTATCTTGTTTTTCCTAAACAACACGTTGTAAGTCGAAAAGCTTTCATGTTGCGTGTATGTCTAAGTGTGTAGCCTCAAAAGAGAAGGCACAGGACAGTTTTCTCTCGAAAGGATATGTAAGAATACCACTTCATAAGGAAATACAGTTTTGCAGAGTAAAGACATATACGTACGCATTGCAAACTCTTTACGAGAAGAAATAACGCATCGTACAAAATTAGCTTGTATCTCCAAAACTACACGTTGTATCTCGAAAAGAATTGTTGTGGCGTGTACGTCTTAACATGTAGCATCTAAAGAGAACCAAAAGGAGAATTTTCTTTAGTCAAAATTTTTCAGAAAATCACGTTTTAAGGAAATCCCGCATCGTGCGAAATTATCTTGTTTTTCCTAAACAACACGTTGTAAGTCGAAAAGCTTTCATGTTGCGTGTATGTCTAAGTGTGTAGCCTCAAAAGAGAAGGCACAGGACAGTTTTCTCTCGAAAGGATATGTAAGAATACCACTTCATAAGGAAATACAGTTTTGCAGAGTAAAGACATATACGTACGCATTGGAAACTCTTTACGAGAAGAAATAACGCATCGTACAAAATTAGCTTGTATCTCCAAAACTACACGTTGTATCTCGAAAAGAATTGTTGTGGCGTGTACGTCTTAACATGTAGCATCTAAAGAGAACCAAAAGGAGAATTTTCTTTCGTCAAAATTTTTCAGAAAATCACGTTTTAAGGAAATCCCGCATCGTGCGAAATTATCTTGTTTTTCCTAAACAACACGTTGTAAGTCGAAAAGCTTTCATGTTGCGTGTATGTCTAAGTGTGTAGCCTCAAAAGAGAAGGCACAGGACAGTTTTCTCTCGAAAGGATATGTAACAATACCACTTCATAAGGAAATACTGTTTTGCAGAGTAAAGACATATACGTACGCATTGGAAACTCTTTACGAGAAGAAATAACGCATAGTACAAAATTAGCTTGTATCTCCAAAACTACACGTTGTATCTCGAAAAGAATTGTTGTGGCGTGTACGTCTTAACATGTAGCATCTAAAGAGAACCAAAAGGAGAATTTTCTTTCGTCAAAATTTTTCAGAAAATCACGTTTTAAGGAAATCCCGCATCGTGCGAAATTATCTTGTTTTTCCTAAACAACACGTTGTAAGTCGAAAAGCTTTCATGTTGCGTGTATGTCTAAGTGTGTAGCCTCAAAAGAGAAGGCACAGGACAGTTTTCTCTCGAAAGGATATGTAAGAATACCACTTCATAAGGAAATACAGTTTTGCAGAGTAAAGACATATACGTACGCATTGGAAACTCTTTACGAGAAGAAATAACGCATCGTACAAAATTAGCTTGTATCTCCAAAACTACACGTTGTATCTCGAAAAGAATTGTTGTGGCGTGTACGTCTTAACATGTAGCATCTAAAGAGAACCAAAAGGAGAATTTTCTTTCGTCAAAATTTTTCAGAAAATCACGTTTTAAGGAAATCCCGCATCGTGCGAAATTATCTTGTTTTTCCTAAACAACACGTTGTAAGTCGAAAAGCTTTCATGTTGCGTGTATGTCTAAGTGTGTAGCCTCAAAAGAGAAGGCACAGGACAGTTTTCTCTCGAAAGGATATGCAAGAATACCACTTCATAAGGAAATACAGTTTTGCAGAGTAAAGACATATACGTACGCATTGGAAACTCTTTACGAGAAGAAATAACGCATCGTACAAAATTAGCTTGTATCTCCAAAACTACACGTTGTATCTCGAAAAGAATTGTTGTGGCGTGTACGTCTTAACATGTAGCATCTAAAGAGAACCAAAAGGAGAATTTTCTTTCGTCAAAATTTTTCAGAAAATCACGTTTTAAGGAAATCCCGCATCGTGCGAAATTATCTTGTTTTTCCTAAACAACACGTTGTAAGTCGAAAAGCTTTCATGTTGCGTGTATGTCTAAGTGTGTAGCCTCAAAAGAGAAGGCACAGGACAGTTTTCTCTCGAAAGGATATGTAAGAATACCACTTCATAAGGAAATACAGTTTTGCAGAGTAAAGACATATACGTACGCATTGGAAACTCTTTACCAGAAGAAATAACGCATCGTACAAAATTAGCTTGTATCTCCAAAACTACACGTTGTATCTCGAAAAGAATTGTTGTGGCGTGTACGTCTTAACATGTAGCATCTAAAGAGAACCAAAAGGAGAATTTTCTTTCGTCAAAATTTTTCAGAAAATCACGTTTTAAGGAAATCCCGCATCGTGCGAAATTATCTTGTTTTTCCTAAACAACACGTTGTAAGTCGAAAAGCTTTCATGTTGCGTGTATGTCTAAGTGTGTAGCCTCAAAAGAGAAGGCACAGGACAGTTTTCTCTCGAAAGGATATGTAAGAATACCACTTCATAAGGAAATACAGTTTTGCAGAGTAAAGACATATACGTACGCATTGGAAACTCTTTACGAGAAGAAATAACGCATCGTACAAAATTAGCTTGTATCTCCAAAACTACACGTTGTATCTCGAAAAGAACTGTTGTGGCGTGTACGTCTTAACATGTAGCATCTAAAGAGAACCAAAAGGAGAATTTTCTTTCGTCAAAATTTTTCAGAAAATCACGTTTTAAGGAAATCCCGCATCGTGCGAAATTATCTTGTTTTTCCTAAACAACACGTTGTAAGTCGAAAAGCTTTCATGTTGCGTGTATGTCTAAGTGTGTAGCCTCAAAAGAGAAGGCACAGGACAGTTTTCTCTCGAAAGGATATGTAAGAATACCACTTCATAAGGAAATACAGTTTTGCAGAGTAAAGACATATACGTACGCATTGGAAACTCTTTACGAGAAGAAATAACGCATCGTACAAAATTAGCTTGTATCTCCAAAACTACACGTTGTATCTCGAAAAGAACTGTTGTGGCGTGTACGTCTTAACATGTAGCATCTAAAGAGAACCAAAAGGAGAATTTTCTTTCGTCAAAATTTTTCAGAAAATCACGTTTTAAGGAAATCACGCATCGTGCGAAATTATCTTGTTTTTCCTAAACAACACGTTGTAAGTCGAAAAGCTTTCATGTTGCGTGTATGTCTAAGTGTGTAGCCTCAAAAGAGAAGGCACAGGACAGTTTTCTCTCGAAAGGATATGTAAGAATACCACTTCATAAGGAAATACAGTTTTGCAGAGTAAAGACATATACGTACGCATTGGAAACTCTTTACGAGAAGAAATAACGCATCGTACAAAATTAGCTTGTATCTCCAAAACTACACGTTGTATCTCGAAAAGAATTGTTGTGGCGTGTACGTCTTAACATGTAGCATCTAAAGAGAACCAAAAGGAGAATTTTCTTTCGTCAAAATTTTTCAGAAAATCACGTTTTAAGGAAATCCCGCATCGTGCGAAATTATCTTGTTTTTCCTAAACAACACGTTGTAAGTCGAAAAGCTTTCATGTTGCGTGTATGTCTAAGTGTGTAGCCTCAAAAGAGAAGGCACAGGACAGTTTTCTCTCGAAAGGATATGTAAGAATACCAATTCATAAGGAAATACAGTTTTGCAGAGTAAAGACATATACGTACGCATTGGAAACTCTTTACGAGAAGAAATAACGCATCGTACAAAATTAGCTTGTATCTCCAAAACTACACGTTGTATCTCGAAAAGAATTGTTGTGGCGTGTACGTCTTAACATGTAGCATCTAAAGAGAACCAAAAGGAGAATTTTCTTTCGTCAAAATTTTTCAGAAAATCACGTTTTAAGGAAATCCCGCATCGTGCGAAATTATCTTGTTTTTCCTAAACAACACGTTGTAAGTCGAAAAGCTTTCATGTTGCGTGTATGTCTAAGTGTGTAGCCTCAAAAGAGAAGGCACAGGACAGTTTTCTCTCGAAAGGATATGTAAGAATACCACTTCATAAGGAAATACAGTTTTGCAGAGTAAAGACATATACGTACGCATTGGAAACTCTTTACGAGAAGAAATAACGCATCGTACAAAATTAGCTTGTATCTCCAAAACTACACGTTGTATCTCGAAAAGAATTGTTGTGGCGTGTACGTCTTAACATGTAGCATCTAAAGAGAACCAAAAGGAGAATTTTCTTTCGTCAAAATTTTTCAGAAAATCACGTTTTAAGGAAATCCCGCATCGTGCGAAATTATCTTGTTTTTCCTAAACAACACGTTGTAAGTCGAAAAGCTTTCATGTTGCGTGTATGTCTAAGTGTGTAGCCTCAAAAGAGAAGGCACAGGACAGTTTTCTCTCGAAAGGATATGTAAGAATACCACTTCATAAGGAAATACAGTTTTGCAGAGTAAAGACATATACGTACGCATTGTAAACTCTTTTCGAGAAGAAATAACGCATCGTACAAAATTAGCTTGTATCTCCAAAACTACACGTTGTATCTCGAAAAGAACTGTTGTGGCGTGTACGTCTTAACATGTAGCATCTAAAGAGAACCAAAAGGAGAATTTTCTTTCGTCAAAATTTTTCAGAAAATCACGTTTTAAGGAAATCACGCATCGTGCGAAATTATCTTGTTTTTCCTAAACAACACGTTGTAAGTCGAAAAGCTTTCATGTTGCGTGTATGTCTAAGTGTGTAGCCTCAAAAGAGAAGGCACAGGACAGTTTTCTCTCGAAAGGATATGTAAGAATACCACTTCATAAGGAAATACAGTTTTGCAGAGTAAATACGTACGCATTGGAAACTCTTTACGAGAAGAAATAACGCATCGTACAAAATTAGCTTGTATCTCCAAAACTACACGTTGTATCTCGAAAAGAATTGTTGTGGCGTGTACGTCTTAACATGTAGCATCTAAAGAGAACCAAAAGGAGAATTTTCTTTCGTCAAAATTTTTCAGAAAATCACGTTTTAAGGAAATCCCGCATCGTGCGAAATTATCTTGTTTTTCCTAAACAACACGTTGTAAGTCGAAAAGCTTTCATGTTGCGTGTATGTCTAAGTGTGTAGCCTCAAAAGAGAAGGCACAGGACAGTTTTCTCTCGAAAGGATATGTAAGAATACCACTTCATAAGGAAATACAGTTTTGCAGAGTAAAGACATATACGTACGCATTGGAAACTCTTTACGAGAAGAAATAACGCATCGTACAAAATTAGCTTGTATCTCCAAAACTACACGTTGTATCTCGAAAAGAATTGTTGTGGCGTGTACGTCTTAACATGTAGCATCTAAAGAGAACCAAAAGGAGAATTTTCTTTCGTCAAAATTTTTCAGAAAATCACGTTTTAAGGAAATCCCGCATCGTGCGAAATTATCTTGTTTTTCCTAAACAACACGTTGTAAGTCGAAAAGCTTTCATGTTGCGTGTATGTCTAAGTGTGTAGCCTCAAAAGAGAAGGCACAGGACAGTTTTCTCTCGAAAGGATATGTAAGAATACCACTTCATAAGGAAATACAGTTTTGCAGAGTAAAGACATATACGTACGCATTGGAAACTCTTTACGAGAAGAAATAACGCATCGTACAAAATTAGCTTGTATCTCCAAAACTACACGTTGTATCTCGAAAAGAACTGTTGTGGCGTGTACGTCTTAACATGTAGCATCTAAAGAGAACCAAAAGGAGAATTTTCTTTCGTCAAAATTTTTCAGAAAATCACGTTTTAAGGAAATCCCGCATCGTGCGAAATTATCTTGTTTTTCCTAAACAACACGTTGTAAGTCGAAAAGCTTTCATGTTGCGTGTATGTCTAAGTGTGTAGCCTCAAAAGAGAAGGCACAGGACAGTTTTCTCTCGAAAGGATATGTAAGAATACCACTTCATAAGGAAATACAGTTTTGCAGAGTAAAGACATATACGTACGCATTGGAAACTCTTTACGAGAAGAAATAACGCATCGTACAAAATTAGCTTGTATCTCCAAAACTACACGTTGTATCTCGAAAAGAACTGTTGTGGCGTGTACGTCTTAACATGTAGCATCTAAAGAGAACCAAAAGGAGAATTTTCTTTCGTCAAAATTTTTCAGAAAATCACGTTTTAAGGAAATCACGCATCGTGCGAAATTATCTTGTTTTTCCTAAACAACACGTTGTAAGTCGAAAAGCTTTCATGTTGCGTGTATGTCTAAGTGTGTAGCCTCAAAAGAGAAGGCACAGGACAGTTTTCTCTCGAAAGGATATGTAAGAATACCACTTCATAAGGAAATACAGTTTTGCAGAGTAAAGACATATACGTACGCAATGGAAACTCTTTACGAGAAGAAATAACGCATCGTACAAAATTAGCTTGTATCTCCAAAACTACACGTTGTATCTCGAAAAGAATTGTTGTGGCGTGTACGTCTTAACATGTAGCATCTAAAGAGAACCAAAAGGAGAATTTTCTTTCGTCAAAATTTTTCAGAAAATCACGTTTTAAGGAAATCCCGCATCGTGCGAAATTATCTTGTTTTTCCTAAACAACACGTTGTAAGTCGAAAAGCTTTCATGTTGCGTGTATGTCTAAGTGTGTAGCCTCAAAAGAGAAGGCACAGGACAGTTTTCTCTCGAAAGGATATGTAAGAATACCACTTCATAAGGAAATACAGTTTTGCAGAGTAAAGACATATACGTACGCATTGGAAACTCTTTACGAGAAGAAATAACGCATCGTACAAAATTAGCTTGTATCTCCAAAACTACACGTTGTATCTCGAAAAGAACTGTTGTGGCGTGTACGTCTTAACATGTAGCATCTAAAGAGAACCAAAAGGAGAATTTTCTTTCGTCAAAATTTTTCAGAAAATCACGTTTTAAGGAAATCACGCATCGTGCGAAATTATCTTGTTTTTCCTAAACAACACGTTGTAAGTCGAAAAGCTTTCATGTTGCGTGTATGTCTAAGTGTGTAGCCTCAAAAGAGAAGGCACAGGACAGTTTTCTTTCGAAAGGATATGTAAGAATACCACTTCATAAGGAAATACAGTTTTGCAGAGTAAAGACATATACGTACGCAATGGAAACTCTTTACGAGAAGAAATAACGCATCGTACAAAATTAGCTTGTATCTCCAAAACTACACGTTGTATCTCGAAAAGAATTGTTGTGGCGTGTACGTCTTAACATGTAGCATCTAAAGAGAACCAAAAGGAGAATTTTCTTTCGTCAAAATTTTTCAGAAAATCACGTTTTAAGGAAATCCCGCATCGTGCGAAATTATCTTGTTTTTCCTAAACAACACGTTGTAAGTCGAAAAGCTTTCATGTTGCGTGTATGTCTAAGTGTGTAGCCTCAAAAGAGAAGGCACAGGACAGTTTTCTCTCGAAAGGATATGTAAGAATACCACTTCATAAGGAAATACAGTTTTGCAGAGTAAAGACATATACGTACGCATTGGAAACTCTTTACGAGAAGAAATAACGCATCGTACAAAATTAGCTTGTATCTCCAAAACTACACGTTGTATCTCGAAAAGAATTGTTGTGGCGTGTACGTCTTAACATGTAGCATCTAAAGAGAACCAAAAGGAGAATTTTCTTTCGTCAAAATTTTTCAGAAAATCACGTTTTAAGGAAATCCCGCATCGTGCGAAATTATCTTGTTTTTCCTAAACAACACGTTGTAAGTCGAAAAGCTTTCATGTTGCGTGTATGTCTAAGTGTGTAGCCTCAAAAGAGAAGGCACAGGACAGTTTTCTCTCGAAAGGATATGTAAGAATACCACTTCATAAGGAAATACAGTTTTGCAGAGTAAAGACATATACGTACGCATTGGAAACTCTTTACGAGAAGAAATAACGCATCGTACAAAATTAGCTTGTATCTCCAAAACTACACGTTGTATCTCGAAAAGAATTGTTGTGGCGTGTACGTCTTAACATGTAGCATCTAAAGAGAACCAAAAGGAGAATTTTCTTTCGTCAAAATTTTTCAGAAAATCACGTTTTAAGGAAATCCCGCATCGTGCGAAATTATCTTGTTTTTCCTAAACAACACGTTGTAAGTCGAAAAGCTTTCATGTTGCGTGTATGTCTAAGTGTGTAGCCTCAAAAGAGAAGGCACAGGACAGTTTTCTCTCGAAAGGATATGTAAGAATACCACTTCATAAGGAAATACAGTTTTGCAGAGTAAAGACATATACGTACGCATTGGAAACTCTTTACCAGAAGAAATAACGCATCGTACAAAATTAGCTTGTATCTCCAAAACTACACGTTGTATCTCGAAAAGAATTGTTGTGGCGTGTACGTCTTAACATGTAGCATCTAAAGAGAACCAAAAGGAGAATTTTCTTTCGTCAAAATTTTTCAGAAAATCACGTTTTAAGGAAATCCCGCATCGTGCGAAATTATCTTGTTTTTCCTAAACAACACGTTGTAAGTCGAAAAGCTTTCATGTTGCGTGTATGTCTAAGTGTGTAGCCTCAAAAGAGAAGGCACAGGACAGTTTTCTCTCGAAAGGATATGTAAGAATACCACTTCATAAGGAAATACAGTTTTGCAGAGTAAAGACATATACGTACGCATTGGAAACTCTTTACCAGAAGAAATAACGCATCGTACAAAATTAGCTTGTATCTCCAAAACTACACGTTGTATCTCGAAAAGAATTGTTGTGGCGTGTACGTCTTAACATGTAGCATCTAAAGAGAACCAAAAGGAGAATTTTCTTTCGTCAAAATTTTTCAGAAAATCACGTTTTAAGGAAATCCCGCATCGTGCGAAATTATCTTGTTTTTCCTAAACAACACGTTGTAAGTCGAAAAGCTTTCATGTTGCGTGTATGTCTAAGTGTGTAGCCTCAAAAGAGAAGGCACAGGACAGTTTTCTCTCGAAAGGATATGTAAGAATACCACTTCATAAGGAAATACAGTTTTGCAGAGTAAAGACATATACGTACGCATTGGAAACTCTTTACGAGAAGAAATAACGCATCGTACAAAATTAGCTTGTATCTCCAAAACTACACGTTGTATCTCGAAAAGAACTGTTGTGGCGTGTACGTCTTAACATGTAGCATCTAAAGAGAACCAAAAGGAGAATTTTCTTTCGTCAAAATTTTTCAGAAAATCACGTTTTAAGGAAATCCCGCATCGTGCGAAATTATCTTGTTTTTCCTAAACAACACGTTGTAAGTCGAAAAGCTTTCATGTTGCGTGTATGTCTAAGTGTGTAGCCTCAAAAGAGAAGGCACAGGACAGTTTTCTCTCGAAAGGATATGTAAGAATACCACTTCATAAGGAAATACAGTTTCGCAGAGTAAAGACATATACGTACGCATTGGAAACTCTTTACGAGAAGAAATAACGCATCGTACAAAATTAGCTTGTATCTCCAAAACTACACGTTGTATCTCGAAAAGAACTGTTGTGGCGTGTACGTCTTAACATGTAGCATCTAAAGAGAACCAAAAGGAGAATTTTCTTTCGTCAAAATTTTTCAGAAAATCACGTTTTAAGGAAATCACGCATCGTGCGAAATTATCTTGTTTTTCCTAAACAACACGTTGTAAGTCGAAAAGCTTTCATGTTGCGTGTATGTCTAAGTGTGTAGCCTCAAAAGAGAAGGCACAGGACAGTTTTCTCTCGAAAGGATATGTAAGAATACCACTTCATAAGGAAATACAGTTTTGCAGAGTAAAGACATATACGTACGCATTGGAAACTCTTTACGAGAAGAAATAACGCATCGTACAAAATTAGCTTGTATCTCCAAAACTACACGTTGTATCTCGAAAAGAATTGTTGTGGCGTGTACGTCTTAACATGTAGCATCTAAAGAGAACCAAAAGGAGAATTTTCTTTCGTCAAAATTTTTCAGAAAATCACGTTTTAAGGAAATCCCGCATCGTGCGAAATTATCTTGTTTTTCCTAAACAACACGTTGTAAGTCGAAAAGCTTTCATGTTGCGTGTATGTCTAAGTGTGTAGCCTCAAAAGAGAAGGCACAGGACAGTTTTCTCTCGAAAGGATATGTAAGAATACCAATTCATAAGGAAATACAGTTTTGCAGAGTAAAGACATATACGTACGCATTGGAAACTCTTTACGAGAAGAAATAACGCATCGTACAAAATTAGCTTGTATCTCCAAAACTACACGTTGTATCTCGAAAAGAATTGTTGTGGCGTGTACGTCTTAACATGTAGCATCTAAAGAGAACCAAAAGGAGAATTTTCTTTCGTCAAAATTTTTCAGAAAATCACGTTTTAAGGAAATCCCGCATCGTGCGAAATTATCTTGTTTTTCCTAAACAACACGTTGTAAGTCGAAAAGCTTTCATGTTGCGTGTATGTCTAAGTGTGTAGCCTCAAAAGAGAAGGCACAGGACAGTTTTCTCTCGAAAGGATATGTAAGAATACCACTTCATAAGGAAATACAGTTTTGCAGAGTAAAGACATATACGTACCCATTGGAAACTCTTTACGAGAAGAAATAACGCATCGTACAAAATTAGCTTGTATCTCCAAAACTACACGTTGTATCTCGAAAAGAATTGTTGTGGCGTGTACGTCTTAACATGTAGCATCTAAAGAGAACCAAAAGGAGAATTTTCTTTCGTCAAAATTTTTCAGAAAATCACGTTTTAAGGAAATCCCGCATCGTGCGAAATTATCTTGTTTTTCCTAAACAACACGTTGTAAGTCGAAAAGCTTTCATGTTGCGTGTATGTCTAAGTGTGTAGCCTCAAAAGAGAAGGCACAGGACAGTTTTCTCTCGAAAGGATATGTAAGAATACCACTTCATAAGGAAATACAGTTTTGCAGAGTAAAGACATATACGTACGCATTGGAAACTCTTTACGAGAAGAAATAACGCATCGTACAAAATTAGCTTGTATCTCCAAAACTACACGTTGTATCTCGAAAAGAACTGTTGTGGCGTGTACGTCTTAACATGTAGCATCTAAAGAGAACCAAAAGGAGAATTTTCTTTCGTCAAAATTTTTCAGAAAATCACGTTTTAAGGAAATCACGCATCGTGCGAAATTATCTTGTTTTTCCTAAACAACACGTTGTAAGTCGAAAAGCTTTCATGTTGCGTGTATGTCTAAGTGTGTAGCCTCAAAAGAGAAGGCACAGGACAGTTTTCTCTCGAAAGGATATGTAAGAATACCACTTCATAAGGAAATACAGTTTTGCAGAGTAAAGACATATACGTACGCAATGGAAACTCTTTACGAGAAGAAATAACGCATCGTACAAAATTAGCTTGTATCTCCAAAACTACACGTTGTATCTCGAAAAGAATTGTTGTGGCGTGTACGTCTTAACATGTAGCATCTAAAGAGAACCAAAAGGAGAATTTTCTTTCGTCAAAATTTTTCAGAAAATCACGTTTTAAGGAAATCCCGCATCGTGCGAAATTATCTTGTTTTTCCTAAACAACACGTTGTAAGTCGAAAAGCTTTCATGTTGCGTGTATGTCTAAGTGTGTAGCCTCAAAAGAGAAGGCACAGGACAGTTTTCTCTCGAAAGGATATGTAAGAATACCACTTCATAAGGAAATACAGTTTTGCAGAGTAAATACGTACGCATTGGAAACTCTTTACGAGAAGAAATAACGCATCGTACAAAATTAGCTTGTATCTCCAAAACTACACGTTGTATCTCGAAAAGAATTGTTGTGGCGTGTACGTCTTAACATGTAGCATCTAAAGAGAACCAAAAGGAGAATTTTCTTTCGTCAAAATTTTTCAGAAAATCACGTTTTAAGGAAATCCCGCATCGTGCGAAATTATCTTGTTTTTCCTAAACAACACGTTGTAAGTCGAAAAGCTTTCATGTTGCGTGTATGTCTAAGTGTGTAGCCTCAAAAGAGAAGGCACAGGACAGTTTTCTCTCGAAAGGATATGTAAGAATACCACTTCATAAGGAAATACAGTTTTGCAGAGTAAAGACATATACGTACGCATTGGAAACTCTTTACGAGAAGAAATAACGCATCGTACAAAATTAGCTTGTATCTCCAAAACTACACGTTGTATCTCGAAAAGAATTGTTGTGGCGTGTACGTCTTAACATGTAGCATCTAAAGAGAACCAAAAGGAGAATTTTCTTTCGTCAAAATTTTTCAGAAAATCACGTTTTAAGGAAATCCCGCATCGTGCGAAATTATCTTGTTTTTCCTAAACAACACGTTGTAAGTCGAAAAGCTTTCATGTTGCGTGTATGTCTAAGTGTGTAGCCTCAAAAGAGAAGGCACAGGACAGTTTTCTCTCGAAAGGATATGCAAGAATACCACTTCATAAGGAAATACAGTTTTGCAGAGTAAAGACATATACGTACGCATTGGAAACTCTTTACGAGAAGAAATAACGCATCGTACAAAATTAGCTTGTATCTCCAAAACTACACGTTGTATCTCGAAAAGAATTGTTGTGGCGTGTACGTCTTAACATGTAGCATCTAAAGAGAACCAAAAGGAGAATTTTCTTTCGTCAAAATTTTTCAGAAAATCACGTTTTAAGGAAATCCCGCATCGTGCGAAATTATCTTGTTTTTCCTAAACAACACGTTGTAAGTCGAAAAGCTTTCATGTTGCGTGTATGTCTAAGTGTGTAGCCTCAAAAGAGAAGGCACAGGACAGTTTTCTCTCGAAAGGATATGTAAGAATACCACTTCATAAGGAAATACAGTTTTGCAGAGTAAAGACATATACGTACGCATTGGAAACTCTTTACGAGAAGAAATAACGCATCGTACAAAATTAGCTTGTATCTCCAAAACTACACGTTGTATCTCGAAAAGAATTGTTGTGGCGTGTACGTCTTAACATGTAGCATCTAAAGAGAACCAAAAGGAGAATTTTCTTTCGTCAAAATTTTTCAGAAAATCACGTTTTAAGGAAATCCCGCATCGTGCGAAATTATCTTGTTTTTCCTAAACAACACGTTGTAAGTCGAAAAGCTTTCATGTTGCGTGTATGTCTAAGTGTGTAGCCTCAAAAGAGAAGGCACAGGACAGTTTTCTCTCGAAAGGATATGTAAGAATACCACTTCATAAGGAAATACAGTTTTGCAGAGTAAAGACATATACGTACGCATTGGAAACTCTTTACGAGAAGAAATAACGCATCGTACAAAATTAGCTTGTATCTCCAAAACTACACGTTGTATCTCGAAAAGAACTGTTGTGGCGTGTACGTCTTAACATGTAGCATCTAAAGAGAACCAAAAGGAGAATTTTCTTTCGTCAAAATTTTTCAGAAAATCACGTTTTAAGGAAATCCCGCATCGTGCGAAATTATCTTGTTTTTCCTAAACAACACGTTGTAAGTCGAAAAGCTTTCATGTTGCGTGTATGTCTAAGTGTGTAGCCTCAAAAGAGAAGGCACAGGACAGTTTTCTCTCGAAAGGATATGTAAGAATACCACTTCATAAGGAAATACAGTTTTGCAGAGTAAAGACATATACGTACGCATTGGAAACTCTTTACGAGAAGAAATAACGCATCGTACAAAATTAGCTTGTATCTCCAAAACTACACGTTGTATCTCGAAAAGAACTGTTGTGGCGTGTACGTCTTAACATGTAGCATCTAAAGAGAACCAAAAGGAGAATTTTCTTTCGTCAAAATTTTTCAGAAAATCACGTTTTAAGGAAATCACGCATCGTGCGAAATTATCTTGTTTTTCCTAAACAACACGTTGTAAGTCGAAAAGCTTTCATGTTGCGTGTATGTCTAAGTGTGTAGCCTCAAAAGAGAAGGCACAGGACAGTTTTCTCTCGAAAGGATATGTAAGAATACCACTTCATAAGGAAATACAGTTTTGCAGAGTAAAGACATATACGTACGCAATGGAAACTCTTTACGAGAAGAAATAACGCATCGTACAAAATTAGCTTGTATCTCCAAAACTACACGTTGTATCTCGAAAAGAATTGTTGTGGCGTGTACGTCTTAACATGTAGCATCTAAAGAGAACCAAAAGGAGAATTTTCTTTCGTCAAAATTTTTCAGAAAATCACGTTTTAAGGAAATCCCGCATCGTGCGAAATTATCTTGTTTTTCCTAAACAACACGTTGTAAGTCGAAAAGCTTTCATGTTGCGTGTATGTCTAAGTGTGTAGCCTCAAAAGAGAAGGCACAGGACAGTTTTCTCTCGAAAGGATATGTAAGAATACCACTTCATAAGGAAATACAGTTTTGCAGAGTAAAGACATATACGTACGCATTGGAAACTCTTTACGAGAAGAAATAACGCATCGTACAAAATTAGCTTGTATCTCCAAAACTACACGTTGTATCTCGAAAAGAACTGTTGTGGCGTGTACGTCTTAACATGTAGCATCTAAAGAGAACCAAAAGGAGAATTTTCTTTCGTCAAAATTTTTCAGAAAATCACGTTTTAAGGAAATCACGCATCGTGCGAAATTATCTTGTTTTTCCTAAACAACACGTTGTAAGTCGAAAAGCTTTCATGTTGCGTGTATGTCTAAGTGTGTAGCCTCAAAAGAGAAGGCACAGGACAGTTTTCTCTCGAAAGGATATGTAAGAATACCACTTCATAAGGAAATACAGTTTTGCAGAGTAAAGACATATACGTACGCAATGGAAACTCTTTACGAGAAGAAATAACGCATCGTACAAAATTAGCTTGTATCTCCAAAACTACACGTTGTATCTCGAAAAGAATTGTTGTGGCGTGTACGTCTTAACATGTAGCATCTAAAGAGAACCAAAAGGAGAATTTTCTTTCGTCAAAATTTTTCAGAAAATCACGTTTTAAGGAAATCCCGCATCGTGCGAAATTATCTTGTTTTTCCTAAACAACACGTTGTAAGTCGAAAAGCTTTCATGTTGCGTGTATGTCTAAGTGTGTAGCCTCAAAAGAGAAGGCACAGGACAGTTTTCTCTCGAAAGGATATGTAAGAATACCACTTCATAAGGAAATACAGTTTTGCAGAGTAAAGACATATACGTACGCATTGGAAACTCTTTACGAGAAGAAATAACGCATCGTACAAAATTAGCTTGTATCTCCAAAACTACACGTTGTATCTCGAAAAGAACTGTTGTGGCGTGTACGTCTTAACATGTAGCATCTAAAGAGAACCAAAAGGAGAATTTTCTTTCGTCAAAATTTTTCAGAAAATCACGTTTTAAGGAAATCACGCATCGTGCGAAATTATCTTGTTTTTCCTAAACAACACGTTGTAAGTCGAAAAGCTTTCATGTTGCGTGTATGTCTAAGTGTGTAGCCTCAAAAGAGAAGGCACAGGACAGTTTTCTCTCGAAAGGATATGTAAGAATACCACTTCATAAGGAAATACAGTTTTGCAGAGTAAAGACATATACGTACGCAATGGAAACTCTTTACGAGAAGAAATAACGCATCGTACAAAATTAGCTTGTATCTCCAAAACTACACGTTGTATCTCGAAAAGAATTGTTGTGGCGTGTACGTCTTAACATGTAGCATCTAAAGAGAACCAAAAGGAGAATTTTCTTTCGTCAAAATTTTTCAGAAAATCACGTTTTAAGGAAATCCCGCATCGTGCGAAATTATCTTGTTTTTCCTAAACAACACGTTGTAAGTCGAAAAGCTTTCATGTTGCGTGTATGTCTAAGTGTGTAGCCTCAAAAGAGAAGGCACAGGACAGTTTTCTCTCGAAAGGATATGTAAGAATACCACTTCATAAGGAAATACAGTTTTGCAGAGTAAAGACATATACGTACGCATTGGAAACTCTTTACGAGAAGAAATAACGCATCGTACAAAATTAGCTTGTATCTCCAAAACTACACGTTGTATCTCGAAAAGAATTGTTGTGGCGTGTACGTCTTAACATGTAGCATCTAAAGAGAACCAAAAGGAGAATTTTCTTTCGTCAAAATTTTTCAGAAAATCACGTTTTAAGGAAATCCCGCATCGTGCGAAATTATCTTGTTTTTCCTAAACAACACGTTGTAAGTCGAAAAGCTTTCATGTTGCGTGTATGTCTAAGTGTGTAGCCTCAAAAGAGAAGGCACAGGACAGTTTTCTCTCGAAAGGATATGTAAGAATACCACTTCATAAGGAAATACAGTTTTGCAGAGTAAAGACATATACGTACGCATTGGAAACTCTTTACGAGAAGAAATAACGCATCGTACAAAATTAGCTTGTATCTCCAAAACTACACGTTGTATCTCGAAAAGAATTGTTGTGGCGTGTACGTCTTAACATGTAGCATCTAAAGAGAACCAAAAGGAGAATTTTCTTTCGTCAAAATTTTTCAGAAAATCACGTTTTAAGGAAATCCCGCATCGTGCGAAATTATCTTGTTTTTCCTAAACAACACGTTGTAAGTCGAAAAGCTTTCATGTTGCGTGTATGTCTAAGTGTGTAGCCTCAAAAGAGAAGGCACAGGACAGTTTTCTCTCGAAAGGATATGTAAGAATACCACTTCATAAGGAAATACAGTTTTGCAGAGTAAAGACATATACGTACGCATTGGAAACTCTTTACGAGAAGAAATAACGCATCGTACAAAATTAGCTTGTATCTCCAAAACTACACGTTGTATCTCGAAAAGAATTGTTGTGGCGTGTACGTCTTAACATGTAGCATCTAAAGAGAACCAAAAGGAGAATTTTCTTTCGTCAAAATTTTTCAGAAAATCACGTTTTAAGGAAATCCCGCATCGTGCGAAATTATCTTGTTTTTCCTAAACAACACGTTGTAAGTCGAAAAGCTTTCATGTTGCGTGTATGTCTAAGTGTGTAGCCTCAAAAGAGAAGGCACAGGACAGTTTTCTCTCGAAAGGATATGTAAGAATACCACTTCATAAGGAAATACAGTTTTGCAGAGTAAAGACATATACGTACGCATTGGAAACTCTTTACGAGAAGAAATAACGCATCGTACAAAATTAGCTTGTATCTCCAAAACTACACGTTGTATCTCGAAAAGAACTGTTGTGGCGTGTACGTCTTAACATGTAGCATCTAAAGAGAACCAAAAGGAGAATTTTCTTTTGTCAAAATTTTTCAGAAAATCACGTTTTAAGGAAATCCCGCATCGTGCGAAATTATCTTGTTTTTCCTAAACAACACGTTGTAAGTCGAAAAGCTTTCATGTTGCGTGTATGTCTAAGTGTGTAGCCTCAAAAGAGAAGGCACAGGACAGTTTTCTCTCGAAAGGATATGTAAGAATACCACTTCATAAGGAAATACAGTTTTGCAGAGTAAAGACATATACGTACGCATTGGAAACTCTTTACGAGAAGAAATAACGCATCGTACAAAATTAGCTTGTATCTCCAAAACTACACGTTGTATCTCGAAAAGAATTGTTGTGGCGTGTACGTCTTAACATGTAGCATCTAAAGAGAACCAAAAGGAGAATTTTCTTTCGTCAAAATTTTTCAGAAAATCACGTTTAAAGAAATCCCGCATCGTGCGAAATTATCTTGTTTTTCCTAAACAACACGTTGTAAGTCGAAAAGCTTTCATGTTGCGTGTATGTCTAAGTGTGTAGCCTCAAAAGAGAAGGCACAGGACAGTTTTCTCTCGAAAGGATATGTAAGAATACCACTTCATAAGGAAATACAGTTTTGCAGAGTAAAGACATATACGTACGCATTGGAAACTCTTTACGAGAAGAAATAACGCATCGTACAAAATTAGCTTGTATCTCCAAAACTACACGTTGTATCTCGAAAAGAATTGTTGTGGCGTGTACGTCTTAACATGTAGCATCTAAAGAGAACCAAAAGGAGAATTTTCTTTCGTCAAAATTTTTCAGAAAATCACGTTTTAAGGAAATCCCGCATCGTGCGAAATTATCTTGTTTTTCCTAAACAACACGTTGTAAGTCGAAAAGCTTTCATGTTGCGTGTATGTCTAAGTGTGTAGCCTCAAAAGAGAAGGCACAGGACAGTTTTCTCTCGAAAGGATATGTAAGAATACCACTTCATAAGGAAATACAGTTTTGCAGAGTAAAGACATATACGTACCCATTGGAAACTCTTTACGAGAAGAAATAACGCATCGTACAAAATTAGCTTGTATCTCCAAAACTACACGTTGTATCTCGAAAAGAATTGTTGTGGCGTGTACGTCTTAACATGTAGCATCTAAAGAGAACCAAAAGGAGAATTTTCTTTCGTCAAAATTTTTCAGAAAATCACGTTTTAAGGAAATCCCGCATCGTGCGAAATTATCTTGTTTTTCCTAAACAACACGTTGTAAGTCGAAAAGCTTTCATGTTGCGTGTATGTCTAAGTGTGTAGCCTCAAAAGAGAAGGCACAGGACAGTTTTCTCTCGAAAGGATATGTAAGAATACCACTTCATAAGGAAATACAGTTTTGCAGAGTAAAGACATATACGTACGCATTGGAAACTCTTTACGAGAAGAAATAACGCATCGTACAAAATTAGCTTGTATCTCCAAAACTACACGTTGTATCTCGAAAAGAATTGTTGTGGCGTGTACGTCTTAACATGTAGCATCTAAAGAGAACCAAAAGGAGAATTTTCTTTCGTCAAAATTTTTCAGAAAATCACGTTTTAAGGAAATCCCGCATCGTGCGAAATTATCTTGTTTTTCCTAAACAACACGTTGTAAGTCGAAAAGCTTTCATGTTGCGTGTATGTCTAAGTGTGTAGCCTCAAAAGAGAAGGCACAGGACAGTTTTCTCTCGAAAGGATATGTAAGAATACCACTTCATAAGGAAATACAGTTTTGCAGAGTAAAGACATATACGTACGCATTGGAAACTCTTTACGAGAAGAAATAACGCATCGTACAAAATTAGCTTGTATCTCCAAAACTACACGTTGTATCTCGAAAAGAATTGTTGTGGCGTGTACGTCTTAACATGTAGCATCTAAAGAGAACCAAAAGGAGAATTTTCTTTCGTCAAAATTTTTCAGAAAATCACGTTTTAAGGAAATCCCGCATCGTGCGAAATTATCTTGTTTTTCCTAAACAACACGTTGTAAGTCGAAAAGCTTTCATGTTGCGTGTATGTCTAAGTGTGTAGCCTCAAAAGAGAAGGCACAGAACAGTTTTCTCTCGAAAGGATATGTAAGAATACCACTTCATAAGGAAATACAGTTTTGCAGAGTAAAGACATATACGTACGCATTGGAAACTCTTTACGAGAAGAAATAACGCATCGTACAAAATTAGCTTGTATCTCCAAAACTACACGTTGTATCTCGAAAAGAATTGTTGTGGCGTGTACGTCTTAACATGTAGCATCTAAAGAGAACCAAAAGGAGAATTTTCTTTCGTCAAAATTTTTCAGAAAATCACGTTTTAAGGAAATCCCGCATCGTGCGAAATTATCTTGTTTTTCCTAAACAACACGTTGTAAGTCGAAAAGCTTTCATGTTGCGTGTATGTCTAAGTGTGTAGCCTCAAAAGAGAAGGCACAGGACAGTTTTCTCTCGAAAGGATATGTAAGAATACCACTTCATAAGGAAATACAGTTTTGCAGAGTAAAGACATATACGTACGCATTGGAAACTCTTTACGAGAAGAAATAACGCATCGTACAAAATTAGCTTGTATCCCCAAAACTACACGTTGTATCTCGAAAAGAATTGTTGTGGCGTGTACGTCTTAACATGTAGCATCTAAAGAGAACCAAAAGGAGAATTTTCTTTCGTCAAAATTTTTCAGAAAATCACGTTTTAAGGAAATCCCGCATCGTGCGAAATTATCTTGTTTTTCCTAAACAACACGTTGTAAGTCGAAAAGCTTTCATGTTGCGTGTATGTCTAAGTGTGTAGCCTCAAAAGAGAAGGCACAGGACAGTTTTCTCTCGAAAGGATATGTAAGAATACCACTTCATAAGGAAATACAGTTTTGCAGAGTAAAGACATATACGTACGCATTGGAAACTCTTTACGAGAAGAAATAACGCATCGTACAAAATTAGCTTGTATCTCCAAAACTACACGTTGTATCTCGAAAAGAATTGTTGTGGCGTGTACGTCTTAACATGTAGCATCTAAAGCGAACCAAAAGGAGAATTTTCTTTCGTCAAAATTTTTCAGAAAATCACGTTTTAAGGAAATCCCGCATCGTGCGAAATTATCTTGTTTTTCCTAAACAACACGTTGTAAGTCGAAAAGCTTTCATGTTGCGTGTATGTCTAAGTGTGTAGCCTCAAAAGAGAAGGCACAGGACAGTTTTCTCTCGAAAGGATATGTAAGAATACCACTTCATAAGGAAATACAGTTTTGCAGAGTAAAGACATATACGTACGCATTGGAAACTCTTTACGAGAAGAAATAACGCATCGTACAAAATTAGCTTGTATCTCCAAAACTACACGTTGTATCTCGAAAAGAATTGTTGTGGCGTGTACGTCTTAACATGTAGCATCTAAAGAGAACCAAAAGGAGAATTTTCTTTCGTCAAAATTTTTCAGAAAATCACGTTTTAAGGAAATCCCGCATCGTGCGAAATTATCTTGTTTTTCCTAAACAACACGTTGTAAGTCGAAAAGCTTTCATGTTGCGTGTATGTCTAAGTGTGTAGCCTCAAAAGAGAAGGCACAGGACAGTTTTCTCTCGAAAGGATATGTAAGAATACCACTTCATAAGGAAATACAGTTTTGCAGAGTAAAGACATATACGTACGCATTGTAAACTCTTCGAGAAGAAATAACGCATCGTACAAAATTAGTTTGTATCTCCAAAACTACACGTTGTATCTCGAAAAGAACTGTTGTGGCGTGTACGTCTTAACATGTAGCATCTAAAGAGAACCAAAAGGAGAATTTTCTTTCGTCAAAATTTTTCAGAAAATCACGTTTTAAGGAAATCCCGCATCGTGCGAAATTATCTTGTTTTTCCTAAACAACACGTTGTAAGTCGAAAAGCTTTCATGATGCGTGTATGTCTAAGTGTGTAGCCTCAAAAGAGAAGGCACAGGACAGTTTTCTCTCGAAAGGATATGTAAGAATACCACTTCATAAGGAAATACAGTTTTGCAGAGTAAAGACATATACGTACGCATTGGAAACTCTTTACGAGAAGAAATAACGCATAGTACAAAATTAGCTTGTATCTCCAAAACTACACGTTGTATCTCGAAAAGAATTGTTGTGGCGTGTACGTCTTAACATGTAGCATCTAAAGAGAACCAAAAGGAGAATTTTCTTTCGTCAAAATTTTTCAGAAAATCACGTTTTAAGGAAATCCCGCATCGTGCGAAATTATCTTGTTTTTCCTAAACAACACGTTGTAAGTCGAAAAGCTTTCATGTTGCGTGTATGTCTAAGTGTGTAGCCTCAAAAGAGAAGGCACAGGACAGTTTTCTCTCGAAAGGATATGTAAGAATACCACTTCATAAGGAAATACAGTTTTGCAGAGTAAAGACATATACGTACGCATTGGAAACTCTTTACGAGAAGAAATAACGCATAGTACAAAATTAGCTTGTATCTCCAAAACTACACGTTGTATCTCGAAAAGAATTGTTGTGGCGTGTACGTCTTAACATGTAGCATCTAAAGCGAACCAAAAGGAGAATTTTCTTTCGTCAAAATTTTTCAGAAAATCACGTTTTAAGGAAATCCCGCATCGTGCGAAATTATCTTGTTTTTCCTAAACAACACGTTGTAAGTCGAAAAGCTTCCATGTTGCGTGTGTGTCTAAGTGTGTAGCCTCAAAAGAGAAGGCACAGGACAGTTTTCTCTCGAAAGGATATGTAAGAATACCACTTCATAAGGAAATACAGTTTTGCAGAGTAAAGACATATACGTACGCATTGGAAACTCTTTACGAGAAGAAATAACGCATCGTACAAAATTAGCTTGTATCTCCAAAACTACACGTTGTATCTCGAAAAGAATTGTTGTGGCGTGTACGTCTTAACATGTAGCATCTAAAGAGAACCAAAAGGAGAATTTTCTTTCGTCAAAATTTTTCAGAAAATCACGTTTTAAGGAAATCCCGCATCGTGCGAAATTATCTTGTTTTTCCTAAACAACACGTTGTAAGTCGAAAAGCTTTCATGTTGCGTGTATGTCTAAGTGTGTAGCCTCAAAAGAGAAGGCACAGGACAGTTTTCTCTCGAAAGGATATGTAAGAATACCACTTCATAAGGAAATACAGTTTTGCAGAGTAAAGACATATACGTACGCATCGGAAACTCTTTACGAGAAGAAATAACGCATCGTACAAAATTAGCTTGTATCTCCAAAACTACACGTTGTATCTCGAAAAGAATTGTTATGGCGTGTACGTCTTAACATGTAGCATCTAAAGCGAACCAAAAGGAGAATTTTCTTTCGTCAAAATTTTTCAGAAAATCACGTTTTAAGGAAATCCCGCATCATGCGAAATTATCTTGTTTTTCCTAAACAACACGTTGTAAGTCGAAAAGCTTTCATGTTGCGTGTATGTCTAAGTGTGTAGCCTCAAAAGAGAAGGCACAGGACAGTTTTCTCTCGAAAGGATATGTAAGAATACCACTTCATAAGGAAATACAGTTTTGCAGAGTAAAGACATATACGTACGCATTGGAAACTCTTTACGAGAAGAAATAACGCATCGTACAAAATTAGCTTGTATCTCCAAAACTACACGTTGTATCTCGAAAAGAATTGTTGTGGCGTGTACGTCTTAACATGTAGCATCTAAAGAGAACCAAAAGGAGAATTTTCTTTCGTCAAAATTTTTCAGAAAATCACTTTTTAAGGAAATCCCGCATCGTGCGAAATTATCTTGTTTTTCCTAAACAACACGTTGTAAGTCGAAAAGCTTTCATGTTGCGTGTATGTCTAAGTGTGTAGCCTCAAAAGAGAAGGCACAGGACAGTTTTCTCTCGAAAGGATATGTAAGAATACCACTTCATAAGGAAATACAGTTTTGCAGAGTAAAGACATATACGTACGCATTGGAAACTCTTTACGAGAAGAAATAACGCATCGTACAAAATTAGCTTGTATCTCCAAAACTACACGTTGTATCTCGAAAAGAATTGTTGTGGCGTGTACGTCTTAACATGTAGCATCTAAAGAGAACCAAAAGGAGAATTTTCTTTCGTCAAAATTTTTCAGAAAATCACGTTTTAAGGAAATCCCGCATCGTGCGAAATTATCTTGTTTTTCCTAAACAACACGTTGTAAGTCGAAAAGCTTTCATGTTGCGTGTATGTCTAAGTGTGTAGCCTCAAAAGAGAAGGCACAGGACAGTTTTCTCTCGAAAGGATATGTAAGAATACCACTTCATAAGGAAATACAGTTTTGCAGAGTAAAGACATATACGTAAGCATTGGAAACTCTTTACGAGAAGAAATAACGCATCGTACAAAATTAGCTTGTATCTCCAAAACTACACGTTGTATCTCGAAAAGAATTGTTGTGGCGTGTACGTCTTAACATGTAGCATCTAAAGCGAACCAAAAGGAGAATTTTCTTTCGTCAAAATTTTTCAGAAAATCACGTTTTAAGGAAATCCCGCATCGTGCGAAATTATCTTGTTTTTCCTAAACAACACGTTGTAAGTCGAAAAGCTTTCATGTTGCGTGTATGTCTAAGTGTGTAGCCTCAAAAGAGAAGGCACAGGACAGTTTTCTCTCGAAAGGATATGTAAGAATACCACTTCATAAGGAAATACAGTTTTGCAGAGTAAAGACATATACGTACGCATTGGAAACTCTTTACGAGAAGAAATAACGCATCGTACAAAATTAGCTTGTATCTCCAAAACTACACGTTGTATCTCGAAAAGAATTGTTGTGGCGTGTACGTCTTAACATGTAGCATCTAAAGAGAACCAAAAGGAGAATTTTCTTTCGTCAAAATTTTTCAGAAAATCACGTTTTAAGGAAATCCCGCATCGTGCGAAATTATCTTGTTTTTCCTAAACAACACGTTGTAAGTCGAAAAGCTTTCATGTTGCGTGTATGTCTAAGTGTGTAGCCTCAAAAGAGAAGGCACAGGACAGTTTTCTCTCGAAAGGATATGTAAGAATACCACTTCATAAGGAAATACAGTTTTGCAGAGTAAAGACATATACGTACGCATCGGAAACTCTTTACGAGAAGAAATAACGCATCGTACAAAATTAGCTTGTATCTCCAAAACTACACGTTGTATCTCGAAAAGAATTGTTGTGGCGTGTACGTCTTAACATGTAGCATCTAAAGCGAACCAAAAGGAGAATTTTCTTTCGTCAAAATTTTTCAGAAAATCACGTTTTAAGGAAATCCCGCATCATGCGAAATTATCTTGTTTTTCCTAAACAACACGTTGTAAGTCGAAAAGCTTTCATGTTGCGTGTATGTCTAAGTGTGTAGCCTCAAAAGAGAAGGCACAGGACAGTTTTCTCTCGAAAGGATATGTAAGAATACCACTTCATAAGGAAATACAGTTTTGCAGAGTAAAGACATATACGTACGCATTGGAAACTCTTTACGAGAAGAAATAACGCATCGTACAAAATTAGCTTGTATCTCCAAAACTACACGTTGTATCTCGAAAAGAATTGTTGTGGCGTGTACGTCTTAACATGTAGCATCTAAAGAGAACCAAAAGGAGAATTTTCTTTCGTCAAAATTTTTCAGAAAATCACGTTTTAAGGAAATCCCGCATCGTGCGAAATTATCTTGTTTTTCCTAAACAACACGTTGTAAGTCGAAAAGCTTTATGTTGCGTGTATGTCTAAGTGTGTAGCCTCAAAAGAGAAGGCACAGGACAGTTTTCTCTCGAAAGGATATGTAAGAATACCACTTCATAAGGAAATACAGTTTTGCAGAGTAAAGACATATACGTACGCATTGGAAACTCTTTACGAGAAGAAATAACGCATCGTACAAAATTAGCTTGTATCTCCAAAACTACACGTTGTATCTCGCAAAGAATTGTTGTGGCGTGTACGTCTTAACATGTAGCATCTAAAGAGAACCAAAAGGAGAATTTTCTTTCGTCAAAATTTTTCAAAAAATCACGTTTTAAGGAAATCCCGCATCGTGCGAAATTATCTTGTTTTTCCTAAACAACACGTTGTAAGTCGAAAAGCTTTCATGTTGCGTGTATGTCTAAGTGTGTAGCCTCAAAAGAGAAGGCACAGGACAGTTTTCTCTCGAAAGGATATGTAAGAATACCACTTCATAAGGAAATACAGTTTTGCAGAGTAAAGACATATACGTACGCATTGGAAACTCTTTACGAGAAGAAATAACGCATCGTACAAAATTAGCTTGTATCTCCAAAACTACACGTTGTATCTCGAAAAGAATTGTTGTGGCGTGTACGTCTTAACATGTAGCATCTAAAGAGAACCAAAAGGAGAATTTTCTTTCGTCAAAATTTTTCAGAAAATCACGTTTTAAGGAAATCCCGCATCGTGCGAAATTATCTTGTTTTTCCTATACAACACGTTGTAAGTCGAAAAGCTTTCATGTTGCGTGTATGTCTAAGTGTGTAGCCTCAAAAGAGAAGGCACAGGACAGTTTTCTCTCGAAAGGATATGTAAGAATACCACTTCATAAGGAAATACAGTTTTGCAGAGTAAAGACATATACGTACGCATTGGAAACTCTTTACGAGAAGAAATAACGCATCGTACAAAATTAGCTTGTATCTCCAAAACTACACGTTGTATCTCGAAAAGAATTGTTGTGGCGTGTACGTCTTAACATGTAGCATCTAAAGAGAACCAAAAGGAGAATTTTCTTTCGTCAAAATTTTTCAGAAAATCACGTTTAAGGAAATCCCGCATCGTGCGAAATTATCTTGTTTTTCCTAAACAACACGTTGTAAGTCGAAAAGCTTTCATGTTGCGTGTATGTCTAAGTGTGTAGCCTCAAAAGAGAAGGCACAGGACAGTTTTCTCTCGAAAGGATATGTAAGAATACCACTTCATAAGGAAATACAGTTTTGCAGAGTAAAGACATATACGTACGCATTGGAAACTCTTTACGAGAAGAAATAACGCATCGTACAAAATTAGCTTGTATCTCCAAAACTACATGTTGTATCTCGAAAAGAATTGTTGTGGCGTGTACGTCTTAACATGTAGCATCTAAAGAGAACCAAAAGGAGAATTTTCTTTCGTCAAAATTTTTCAGAAAATCACGTTTTAAGGAAATCCCGCATCGTGCGAAATTATCTTGTTTTTCCTAAACAACACGTTGTAAGTCGAAAAGCTTTCATGTTGCGTGTATGTCTAAGTGTGTAGCCTCAAAAGAGAAGGCACAGGACAGTTTTCTCTCGAAAGGATATGTAAGAATACCACTTCATAAGGAAATACAGTTTTGCAGAGTAAAGACATATACGTACGCATTGGAAACTCTTTACGAGAAGAAATAACGCATCGTACAAAATTAGCTTGTATCTCCAAAACTACACGTTGTATCTCGAAAAGAATTGTTGTGGCGTGTACGTCTTAACATGTAGCATCTAAAGAGAACCAAAAGGAGAATTTTCTTTCGTCAAAATTTTTCAGAAAATCACGTTTTAAGGAAATCCCGCATCGTGCGAAATTATCTTGTTTTTCCTAAACAACACGTTGTAAGTCGAAAAGCTTTCATGTTGCGTGTATGTCTAAGTGTGTAGCCTCAAAAGAGAAGGCACAGGACAGTTTTCTCTCGAAAGGATATGTAAGAATACCACTTCATAAGGAAATACAGTTTTGCAGAGTAAAGACATATACGTACGCATTGGAAACTCTTTACGAGAAGAAATAACGCATCGTACAAAATTAGCTTGTATCTCCAAAACTACACGTTGTATCTCGAAAAGAATTGTTGTGGCGTGTACGTCTTAACATGTAGCATCTAAAGAGAACCAAAAGGAGAATTTTCTTTCGTCAAAATTTTTCAGAAAATCACGTTTTAAGGAAATCCCGCATCGTGCGAAATTATCTTGTTTTTCCTAAACAACACGTTGTAAGTCGAAAAGCTTTCATGTTGCGTGTATGTCTAAGTGTGTAGCCTCAAAAGAGAAGGCACAGGACAGTTTTCTCTCGAAAGGATATGTAAGAATACCACTTCATAAGGAAATACAGTTTTGCAGAGTAAAGACATATACGTACGCATTGGAAACTCTTTAGGAGAAGAAATAACGCATCGTACAAAATTAGCTTGTATCTCCAAAACTACACGTTGTATCTCGAAAAGAATTGTTGTGGCGTGTACGTCTTAACATGTAGTATCTAAAGAGAACCAAAAGGAGAATTTTCTTTCGTCAAAATTTTTCAGAAAATCACGTTTTAAGGAAATCCCGCATCGTGCGAAATTATCTTGTTTTTCCTAAACAACACGTTGTAAGTCGAAAAGCTTTCATGTTGCGTGTATGTCTAAGTGTGTAGCCTCAAAAGAGAAGGCACAGGACAGTTTTCTCTCGAAAGGATATGTAAGAATACCACTTCATAAGGAAATACAGTTTTGCAGAGTAAAGACATATACGTACGCATTGGAAACTCTTTACGAGAAGAAATAACGCATCGTACAAAATTAGCTTGTATCTCCAAAACTACACGTTGTATCTCGAAAAGAATTGTTGTGGCGTGTACGTCTTAACATGTAGCATCTAAAGAGAACCAAAAGGAGAATTTTCTTTCGTCAAAATTTTTCAGAAAATCACGTTTTAAGGAAATCCCGCATCGTGCGAAATTATCTTGTTTTTCCTAAACAACACGTTGTAAGTCGAAAAGCTTTCATGTTGCGTGTATGTCTAAGTGTGTAGCCTCAAAAGAGAAGGCACAGGACAGTTTTCTCTCGAAAGGATATGTAAGAATACCACTTCATAAGGAAATACAGTTTTGCAGAGTAAAGACATATACGTACGCATTGGAAACTCTTTACGAGAAGAAATAACGCATCGTACAAAATTAGCTTGTATCTCCAAAACTACACGTTGTATCTCGAAAAGAATTGTTGTGGCGTGTACCTCTTAACATGTAGCATCTAAAGAGAACCAAAACGAGAATTTTCTTTCGTCAAAATTTTTCAGAAAATCACGTTTTAAGGAAAGCCCGCATCGTGCGAAATTATCTTGTTTTTCCTAAACAACACGTTGTAAGTCGAAAAGCTTTCATGTTGCGTGTTTGTCTAAGTGTGTAGCCTCAAAAGAGAAGGCACAGGACAGTTTTCTCTCGAAAGGATATGTAAGAATACCACTTCATAAGGAAATAAAGTTTTGCAGAGTAAAGACATATACGTACGCATTGGAAACTCTTTACGAGAAGAAATAACGCATCGTACAAAATTAGCTTGTATCTCCAAAACTACACGTTGTATCTCGAAAAGAATTGTTGTGGCGTGTACGTCTTAACATGTAGCATCTAAAGAGAACCAAAAGGAGAATTTTCTTTCGTCAAAATTGTTCAGAAAATCACGTTTTAAGGAAAGCCCGCATCGTGCGAAATTATCTTGTTTTTCCTAAACAACACGTTGTAAGTCGAAAAGCTTTCATGTTGCGTGTATGTCTAAGTGTGTAGCCTCAAAAGAGAAGGCACAGGACAGTTTTCTCCCGAAAGGATATGTAAGAATACCACTTCATAAGGAAATAGAGTTTTGCAGAGTAAAGACATATACGTACGCATTGGAAACTCTTTACGAGAAGAAATAACGCATCGTACAAAATTAGATTGTATCTCCAAAACTACACGTTGTATCTCGAAAAGAATTGTTGTGGCGTGTACGTCTTAACATGTAGCATCTAAAGAGAACCAAAAGGAGAATTTTCTTTCGTCAAAACTTTTCAGAAAATCACGTTTTAAGGAAATCCCGCATCGTGCGAAATTATCTTGTTTTTCCTAAACAACACGTTGTAAGTCGAAAAGCTTTCATGTTGCGTGTATGTCTAAGTGTGTAGCCTCAAAAGAGAAGGCACAGGACAGTTTTCTCTCGAAAGGATATGTAAGAATACCACTTCATAAGGAAATACAGTTTTGCAGAGTAAAGACATATACGTACGCATTGGAAACTCTTTACGAGAAGAAATAACGCATCGTACAAAATTAGCTTGTATCTCCAAAACTACACGATGTATCTCGAAGAGAATTGTTGTGGCGTGTACGTCTTAACATGTAGCATCTAAAGAGAACCAAAAGGAGAATTTTCTTTCGTCAAAACTTTTCAGAAAATCACGTTTTAAGGAAATCCCGCATCGTGCGAAATTATCTTGTTTTTCCTAAACAACACGTTGTAAGTCGAAAAGCTTTCATGTTGTGTGTATGTCTAAGTGTGTAGCCTCAAAGGAGAAGGCACAGGACAGTTTTCTCTCGAAAGGATATGTAAGAATACCACTTCATAAGGAAATACAGTTTTGCAGAGTAAAGACATATACGTACGCATTGGAAACTCTTTACGAGAAGAAATAACGCATCGTACAAAATTAGCTTGTATCTCCAAAACTACACGTTGTATCTCGAAAAGAATTGTTGTGGCGTGTACGTCTTAACATGTAGCATCTAAAGAGAACCAAAAGGAGAATTTTCTTTCGTCAAAATTTTTCAGAAAATCACGTTTTAAGGAAATCCCGCATCGTGCGAAATTATCTTGTTTTTCCTAAACAACACGTTGTAAGTCCAAAAGCTTTCATGTTGCGTGTATGTCTAAGTGTGTAGCCTCAAAGGAGAAGGCACAGGACAGTTTTCTCTCGAAAGGATATGTAAGAATACCACTTCATAAGGAAATACAGTTTTGCAGAGTAAAGACATATACGTACGCATTGGAAACTCTTTACGAGAAGAAATAACGCATCGTACAAAATTAGCTTGTATCTCCAAAACTACACGTTGTATCTCGAAAAGAATTGTTGTGGCGTGTACGTCTTAACATGTAGCATCTAAAGAGAACCAAAAGGAGAATTTTCTTTCGTCAAAATTTTTCAGAAAATCACGTTTTAAGGAAATCCCGCATCGTGCGAAATTATCTTGTTTTTCCTAAACAACACGTTGTAAGTCGAAAAGCTTTCATGTTGCGTGTATGTCTAAGTGTGTAGCCTCAAAAGAGAAGGCACAGGACAGTTTTCTCTCGAAAGGATATGTAAGAATACCACTTCATAAGGAAATAAAGTTTTGCAGAGTAAAGACATATACGTACGCATTGGAAACTCTTTACGAGAAAAAATAACGCATCGTACAAAATTAGCTTGTATCTCCAAAACTACACGTTGTATCTCGCAAAGAATTGTTGTGGCGTGTACGTCTTAACATGTAGCATCTAAAGAGAACCAAAAGGAGAATTTTCTTTCGTCAAAATTTTTCAGAAAATCACGTTTTAAGGAAATCCCGCATCGTGCGAAATTATCTTGTTTTTCCTAAACAACACGTTGTAAGTCGAAAAGCTTTCATGTTGCGTGTATGTCTAAGTGTGTAGCCTCAAAAGAGAAGGCACAGGACAGTTTTCTCTCGAAAGGATATGTAAGAATACCACTTCATAAGGAAATACAGTTTTGCAGAGTAAAGACATATACGTACGCATTGGAAACTCTTTACGAGAAGAAATAACGCATCGTACAAAATTAGCTTGTATCTCCAAAACTACACGTTGTATCTCGAAAAGAATTGTTGTGGCGTGTACGTCTTAACATGTAGCATCTAAAGAGAACCAAAAGGAGAATTTTCTTTCGTCAAAATTTTTCAGAAAATCACGTTTTAAGGAAATCCCGCATCGTGCGAAATTATCTTGTTTTTCCTAAACAACACGTTGTAAGTCCAAAAGCCTTCATGTTGCGTGTATGTCTAAGTGTGTAGCCTCAAAAGAGAAGACACAGGACAGTTTTCTCTCGAAAGGATATGTAAGAATACCACTTCATAAGGAAATACAGTTTTGCAGAGTAAAGACATATACGTACGCATTGGAAACTCTTTACGAGAAGAAATAACGCATCGTACAAAATTAGCTTGTATCTCCAAAACTACACGTTGTATCTCGAAAAGAATTGTTGTGGCGTGTACGTCTTAACATGTAGCATCTAAAGAGAACCAAAAGGAGAATTTTCTTTCGTCAAAATTTTTCAGAAAATCACGTTTTAAGGAAATCCCGCATCGTGCGAAATTATCTTGTTTTTCCTAAACAACACGTTGTAAGTCGAAAAGCTTTCATGTTGCGTGTATGTCTAAGTGTGTAGCCTCAAAAGAGAAGGCACAGGACAGTTTTCTCTCGAAAGGATATGTAAGAATACCACTTCATAAGGAAATACAGTTTTGCAGAGTAAAGACATATACGTACGCATTGGAAACTCTTTACGAGAAGAAATAACGCATCGTACAAAATTAGCTTGTATCTCCAAAACTACACGTTGCATCTCGAAAAGAATTGTTGTGGCGTGTACGTCTTAACATGTAGCATCTAAAGAGAACCAAAAGGAGAATTTTCTTTCGTCAAAATTTTTCAGAAAATCACGTTTTAAGGAAATCCCGCATCGTGCGAAATTATCTTGTTTTTCCTAAACAACACGTTGTAAGTCGAAAAGCTTTCATGTTGCGTGTATGTCTAAGTGTGTAGCCTCAAAGGAGAAGGCACAGGACAGTTTTCTCTCGAAAGGATATGTAAGAATACCACTTCATAAGGAAATACAGTTTTGCAGAGTAAAGACATATACGTACGCATTGGAAACTCTTTATGAGAAGAAATAACGCATCGTACAAAATTAGCTTGTATCTCCAAAACTACACGTTGTATCTCGAAAAGAATTGTTGTGGCGTGTACGTCTTAACATGTAGCATCTAAAGCGAACCAAAAGTAGAATTTTCTTTCGTCAAAATTTTTCAGAAAATCACGTTTTAAGGAAATCCCGCATCGTGCGAAATTATCTTGTTTTTCCTAAACAACACGTTGTAAGTCGAAAAGCTTTCATGTTGCGTGTATGTCTAAGTGTGTAGCCTCAAAAGAGAAGGCACAGGACAGTTTTCTCTCGAAAGGATATGTAAGAATACCACTTCATAAGGAAATACAGTTTTGCAGAGTAAAGACATATACGTACGCATTGGAAACTCTTTACGAGAAGAAATAACGCATCGTACAAAATTAGCTTGTATCTCCAAAACTACACGTTGTATCTCGAAAAGAATTGTTGTGGCGTGTACGTCTTAACATGTAGCATCTAAAGAGAACCAAAAGGAGAATTTTCTTTCGTCAAAATTTTTCAGAAAATCACGTTTTAAGGAAATCCCGCATCGTGCGAAATTATCTTGTTTTTCCTAAACAACACGTTGTAAGTCGAAAAGCTTTCATGTTGCGTGTATGTCTAAGTGTGTAGCCTCAAAAGAGAAGGCACAGGACAGTTTTCTCTCGAAAGGATATGTAAGAATACCACTTCATAAGGAAATACAGTTTTGCAGAGTAAAGACATATACGTACGCATTGGAAACTCTTTACGAGAAGAAATAACGCATCGTACAAAATTAGCTTGTATCTCCAAAACTACACGTTGTATCTCGAAAAGAATTGTTGTGGCGTGTACGTCTTAACATGTAGCATCTAAAGAGAACCAAAAGGAGAATTTTCTTTCGTCAAAATTTTTCAGAAAATCACGTTTTAAGGAAATCCCGCATCGTGCGAAATTATCTTGTTTTTCCTAAACAACACGTTGTAAGTCGAAAAGCTTTCATGTTGCGTGTATGTCTAAGTGTGTAGCCTCAAAAGAGAAGGCACAGGACAGTTTTCTCTCGAAAGGATATGTAAGAATACCACTTCATAAGGAAATACAGTTTTGCAGAGTAAAGACATATACGTACGCATTGGAAACTCTTTACGAGAAGAAATAACGCATCGTACAAAATTAGCTTGTATCTCCAAAACTACACGTTGTATCTCGAAAAGAATTGTTGTGGCGTGTACGTCTTAACATGTAGCATCTAAAGAGAACCAAAAGGAGAATTTTCTTTCGTCAAAATTTTTCAGAAAATCACGTTTTAAGGAAATCCCGCATCGTGCGAAATTATCTTGTTTTTCCTAAACAACACGTTGTAAGTCGAAAAGCTTTCATGTTGCGTGTATGTCTAAGTGTGTAGCCTCAAAAGAGAAGGCACAGGACAGTTTTCTCTCGAAAGGATATGTAAGAATACCACTTCATAAGGAAATACTGTTTTGCAGAGTAAAGACATATACGTACGCAATGGAAACTCTTTACGAGAAGAAATAACGCATCGTAAAAATTAGCTTGTATCTCCAAAACTACACGTTGTATCTCGAAAAGAATTGTTGTGGCGTGTACGTCTTAACATGTAGCATCTAAAGAGAACCAAAAGGAGAATTTTCTTTCGTCAAAATTTTTCAGAAAATCACGTTTTAAGGAAATCCCGCATCGTGCGAAATTATCTTGTTTTTCCTAAACAACACGTTGTAAGTCGAAAAGCTTTCATGTTGCGTGTATGTCTAAGTGTGTAGCCTCAAAAGAGAAGGCACAGGACAGTTTTCTCTCGAAAGGATATGTAAGAATACCACTTCATAAGGAAATACAGTTTTGCAGAGTAAAGACATATACGTACGCATTGGAAACTCTTTACGAGAAGAAATAACGCATCGTACAAAATTAGCTTGTATCTCCAAAACTACACGTTGTATCTCGAAAAGAATTGTTGTGGCGTGTACGTCTTAACATGTAGCATCTAAAGAGAACCAAAAGGAGAATTTTCTTTCGTCAAAATTTTTCAGAAAATCACGTTTTAAGGAAATCCCGCATCGTGCGAAATTATCTTGTTTTTCCTAAACAACACGTTGTAAGTCGAAAAGCTTTCATGTTGCGTGTATGTCTAAGTGTGTAGCCTCAAAAGAGAAGGCACAGGACAGTTTTCTCTCGAAAGGATATGTAAGAATACCAATTCATAAGGAAATACAGTTTTGCAGAGTAAAGACATATACGTACGCATTGGAAACTCTTTACGAGAAGAAATAACGCATAGTACAAAATTAGCTTGTATCTCCAAAACTACACGTTGTATCTCGAAAAGAATTGTTGTGGCGTGTACGTCTTAACATGTAGCATCTAAAGAGAACCAAAAGGAGAATTTTCTTTCGTCAAAATTTTTCAGAAAATCACGTTTTAAGGAAATCCCGCATCGTGCGAAATTATCTTGTTTTTCCTAAACAACACGTTGTAAGTCGAAAAGCTTTCATGTTGCGTGTATGTCTAAGTGTGTAGCCTCAAAAGAGAAGGCACAGGACAGTTTTCTCTCGAAAGGATATGTAAGAATACCACTTCATAAGGAAATACAGTTTTGCAGAGTAAAGACATATACGTACGCATTGGAAACTCTTTACGAGAAGAAATAACGCATCGTACAAAATTAGCTTGTATCTCCAAAACTACACGTTGTATCTCGAAAAGAATTGTTGTGGCGTGTACGTCTTAACATGTAGCATCTAAAGAGAACCAAAAGGAGAATTTTCTTTCGTCAAAATTTTTCAGAAAATCACGTTTTAAGGAAATCCCGCATCGTGCGAAATTATCTTGTTTTTCCTAAACAACACGTTATAAGTCGAAAAGCTTTCATGTTGCGTGTATGTCTAAGTGTGTAGCCTCAAAAGAGAAGGCACAGGACAGTTTTCTCTCGAAAGGATATGTAAGAATACCACTTCATAAGGAAATACTGTTTTGCAGAGTAAAGACATATACGTACGCAATGGAAACTCTTTACGAAAAGAAATAACGCATCGTACAAAATTAGCTTGTATCTCCAAAACTACACGTTGTATCTCGAAAAGAATTGTTGTGGCGTGTACGTCTTAACATGTAGCATCTAAAGAGAACCAAAAGGAGAATTTTCTTTCGTCAAAATTTTTCAGAAAATCACGTTTTAAGGAAATCCCGCATCGTGCGAAATTATCTTGTTTTTCCTAAACAACACGTTGTAAGTCGAAAAGCTTTCATGTTGCGTGTATGTCTAAGTGTGTAGCCTCAAAAGAGAAGGCACAGGACAGTTTTCTCTCGAAAGGATATGTAAGAATACCACTTCATAAGGAAATACAGTTTTGCAGAGTAAAGACATATACGTACGCATTGGAAACTCTTTACGAGAAGAAATAACGCATCGTACAAAATTAGCTTGTATCTCCAAAACTACACGTTGTATCTCGAAAAGAATTGTTGTGGCGTGTACGTCTTAACATGTAGCATCTAAAGAGAACCAAAAGGAGAATTTTCTTTCGTCAAAATTTTTCAGAAAATCACGTTTTAAGGAAATCCCGCATCGTGCGAAATTATCTTGTTTTTCCTAAACAACACGTTGTAAGTCGAAAAGCTTTCATGTTGCGTGTATGTCTAAGTGTGTAGCCTCAAAAGAGAAGGCACAGGACAGTTTTCTCTCGAAAGGATATGTAAGAATACCACTTCATAAGGAAATACAGTTTTGCAGAGTAAAGACATATACGTACGCATTGGAAACTCTTTACGAGAAGAAATAACGCATCGTACAAAATTAGCTTGTATCTCCAAAACTACACGTTGTATCTCGAAAAGAATTGTTGTGGCGTGTACGTCTTAACATGTAGCATCTAAAGAGAACCAAAAGGAGAATTTTCTTTCGTCAAAATTTTTCAGAAAATCACGTTTTAAGGAAATCCCGCATCGTGCGAAATTATCTTGTTTTTCCTAAACAACACGTTATAAGTCGAAAAGCTTTCATGTTGCGTGTATGTCTAAGTGTGTAGCCTCAAAAGAGAAGGCACAGGACAGTTTTCTCTCGAAAGGATATGTAAGAATACCACTTCATAAGGAAATACAGTTTTGCAGAGTAAAGACATATACGTACGCATTGGAAACTCTTTACGAGAAGAAATAACGCATCGTACAAAATTAGCTTGTATCTCCAAAACTACACGTTGTATCTCGAAAAGAATTGTTGTGGCGTGTACGTCTTAACATGTAGCATCTAAAGAGAACCAAAAGGAGAATTTTCTTTCGTCAAAATTTTTCAGAAAATCACGTTTTAAGGAAATCCCGCATCGTGCGAAATTATCTTGTTTTTCCTAAACAACACGTTGTAAGTCGAAAAGCTTTCATGTTGCGTGTATGTCTAAGTGTGTAGCCTCAAAAGAGAAGGCACAGGACAGTTTTCTCTCGAAAGGATATGTAAGAATACCACTTCATAAGGAAATACAGTTTTGCAGAGTAAAGACATATACGTACGCATTGGAAACTCTTTACGAGAAGAAATAACGCATCGTACAAAATTAGCTTGTATCTCCAAAACTACACGTTGTATCTCGAAAAGAATTGTTGTGGCGTGTACGTCTTAACATGTAGCATCTAAAGAGAACCAAAAGGAGAATTTTCTTTCGTCAAAATTTTTCAGAAAATCACGTTTTAAGGAAATCCCGCATCGTGCGAAATTATCTTGTTTTTCCTAAACAACACGTTATAAGTCGAAAAGCTTTCATGTTGCGTGTATGTCTAAGTGTGTAGCCTCAAAAGAGAAGGCACAGGACAGTTTTCTCTCGAAAGGATATGTAAGAATACCACTTCATAAGGAAATACTGTTTTGCAGAGTAAAGACATATACGTACGCAATGGAAACTCTTTACGAGAAGAAATAACGCATCGTAAAAATTAGCTTGTATCTCCAAAACTACACGTTGTATCTCGAAAAGAATTGTTGTGGCGTGTACGTCTTAACATGTAGCATCTAAAGAGAACCAAAAGGAGAATTTTCTTTCGTCAAAATTTTTCAGAAAATCACGTTTTAAGGAAATCCCGCATCGTGCGAAATTATCTTGTTTTTCCTAAACAACACGTTGTAAGTCGAAAAGCTTTCATGTTGCGTGTATGTCTAAGTGTGTAGCCTCAAAAGAGAAGGCACAGGACAGTTTTCTCTCGAAAGGATATGTAAGAATACCACTTCATAAGGAAATACAGTTTTGCAGAGTAAAGACATATACGTACGCATTGGAAACTCTTTACGAGAAGAAATAACGCATAGTACAAAATTAGCTTGTATCTCCAAAACTACACGTTGTATCTCGAAAAGAATTGTTGTGGCGTGTACGTCTTAACATGTAGCATCTAAAGAGAACCAAAAGGAGAATTTTCTTTCGTCAAAATTTTTCAGAAAATCACGTTTTAAGGAAATCCCGCATCGTGCGAAATTATCTTGTTTTTCCTAAACAACACGTTGTAAGTCCAAAAGCTTTCATGTTGCGTGTATGTCTAAGTGTGTAGCCTCAAAAGAGAAGGCACAGGACAGTTTTCTCTCGAAAGGATATGTAAGAATACCACTTCATAAGGAAATACAGTTTTGCAGAGTAAAGACATATACGTACGCATTGGAAACTCTTTACGAGAAGAAATAACGCATCGTACAAAATTAGCTTGTATCTCCAAAACTACACGTTGTATCTCGAAAAGAATTGTTGTGGCGTGTACGTCTTAACATGTAGCATCTAAAGAGAACCAAAAGGAGAATTTTCTTTCGTCAAAATTTTTCAGAAAATCACGTTTTAAGGAAATCCCGCATCGTGCGAAATTATCTTGTTTTTCCTAAACAACACGTTATAAGTCGAAAAGCTTTCATGTTGCGTGTATGTCTAAGTGTGTAGCCTCAAAAGAGAAGGCACAGGACAGTTTTCTCTCGAAAGGATATGTAAGAATACCACTTCATAAGGAAATACTGTTTTGCAGAGTAAAGACATATATGTACGCAATGGAAACTCTTTACGAGAAGAAATAACGCATCGTACAAAATTAGCTTGTATCTCCAAAACTACACGTTGTATCTCGAAAAGAATTGTTGTGGCGTGTACGTCTTAACATGTAGCATCTAAAGAGAACCAAAAGGAGAATTTTCTTTCGTCAAAATTTTTCAGAAAATCACGTTTTAAGGAAATCCCGCATCGTGCGAAATTATCTTGTTTTTCCTAAACAACACGTTGTAAGTCGAAAAGCTTTCATGTTGCGTGTATGTCTAAGTGTGTAGCCTCAAAAGAGAAGGCACAGGACAGTTTTCTCTCGAAAGGATATGTAAGAATACCACTTCATAAGGAAATACAGTTTTGCAGAGTAAAGACATATACGTACGCATTGGAAACTCTTTACGAGAAGAAATAACGCATCGTACAAAATTAGCTTGTATCTCCAAAACTACACGTTGTATCTCGAAAAGAATTGTTGTGGCGTGTACGTCTTAACATGTAGCATCTAAAGAGAACCAAAAGGAGAATTTTCTTTCGTCAAAATTTTTCAGAAAATCACGTTTTAAGGAAATCCCGCATCGTGCGAAATTATCTTGTTTTTCCTAAACAACACGTTGTAAGTCGAAAAGCTTTCATGTTGCGTGTATGTCTAAGTGTGTAGCCTCAAAAGAGAAGGCACAGGACAGTTTTCTCTCGAAAGGATATGTAAGAATACCACTTCATAAGGAAATACAGTTTTGCAGAGTAAAGACATATACGTACGCATTGGAAACTCTTTACGAGAAGAAATAACGCATCGTACAAAATTAGCTTGTATCTCCAAAACTACACGTTGTATCTCGAAAAGAATTGTTGTGGCGTGTACGTCTTAACATGTAGCATCTAAAGAGAACCAAAAGGAGAATTTTCTTTCGTCAAAATTTTTCAGAAAATCACGTTTTAAGGAAATCCCGCATCGTGCGAAATTATCTTGTTTTTCCTAAACAACACGTTATAAGTCGAAAAGCTTTCATGTTGCGTGTATGTCTAAGTGTGTAGCCTCAAAAGAGAAGGCACAGGACAGTTTTCTCTCGAAAGGATATGTAAGAATACCACTTCATAAGGAAATACAGTTTTGCAGAGTAAAGACATATACGTACGCAATGGAAACTCTTTACGAGAAGAAATAACGCATCGTACAAAATTAGCTTGTATCTCCAAAACTACACGTTGTATCTCGAAAAGAATTGTTGTGGCGTGTACGTCTTAACATGTAGCATCTAAAGAGAACCAAAAGGAGAATTTTCTTTCGTCAAAATTTTTCAGAAAATCACGTTTTAAGGAAATCCCGCATCGTGCGAAATTATCTTGTTTTTCCTAAACAACACGTTGTAAGTCGAAAAGCTTTCATGTTGCGTGTATGTCTAAGTGTGTAGCCTCAAAAGAGAAGGCACAGGACAGTTTTCTCTCGAAAGGATATGTAAGAATACCAATTCATAAGGAAATACAGTTTTGCAGAGTAAAGACATATACGTACGCATTGGAAACTCTTTACGAGAAGAAATAACGCATAGTACAAAATTAGCTTGTATCTCCAAAACTACACGTTGTATCTCGAAAAGAATTGTTGTGGCGTGTACGTCTTAACATGTAGCATCTAAAGAGAACCAAAAGGAGAATTTTCTTTCGTCAAAATTTTTCAGAAAATCACGTTTTAAGGAAATCCCGCATCGTGCGAAATTATCTTGTTTTTCCTAAACAACACGTTGTAAGTCGAAAAGCTTTCATGTTGCGTGTATGTCTAAGTGTGTAGCCTCAAAAGAGAAGGCACAGGACAGTTTTCTCTCGAAAGGATATGTAAGAATACCACTTCATAAGGAAATACAGTTTTGCAGAGTAAAGACATATACGTACGCATTGGAAACTCTTTACGAGAAGAAATAACGCATCGTACAAAATTAGCTTGTATCTCCAAAACTACACGTTGTATCTCGAAAAGAATTGTTGTGGCGTGTACGTCTTAACATGTAGCATCTAAAGAGAACCAAAAGGAGAATTTTCTTTCGTCAAAATTTTTCAGAAAATCACGTTTTAAGGAAATCCCGCATCGTGCGAAATTATCTTGTTTTTCCTAAACAACACGTTGTAAGTCGAAAAGCTTTCATGTTGCGTGTATGTCTAAGTGTGTAGCCTCAAAAGAGAAGGCACAGGACAGTTTTCTCTCGAAAGGATATGTAAGAATACCACTTCATAAGGAAATACAGTTTTGCAGAGTAAAGACATATACGTACGCATTGGAAACTCTTTACGAGAAGAAATAACGCATCGTACAAAATTAGCTTGTATCTCCAAAACTACACGTTGTATCTCGAAAAGAATTGTTGTGGCGTGTACGTCTTAACATGTAGCATCTAAAGAGAACCAAAAGGAGAATTTTCTTTCGTCAAAATTTTTCAGAAAATCACGTTTTAAGGAAATCCCGCATCGTGCGAAATTATCTTGTTTTTCCTAAACAACACGTTGTAAGTCGAAAAGCTTTCATGTTGCGTGTATGTCTAAGTGTGTAGCCTCAAAAGAGAAGGCACAGGACAGTTTTCTCTCAAAAGGATATGTAAGAATACCACTTCATAAGGAAATACAGTTTTGCAGAGTAAAGACATATACGTACCCATTGGAAACTCTTTACGAGAAGAAATAACGCATCGTACAAAATTAGCTTGTATCTCCAAAACTACACGTTGTATCTCGAAAAGAATTGTTGTGGCGTGTACGTCTTAACATGTAGCATCTAAAGAGAACCAAAAGGAGAATTTTCTTTCGTCAAAATTTTTCAGAAAATCACGTTTTAAGGAAATCCCGCATCGTGCGAAATTATCTTGTTTTTCCTAAACAACACGTTGTAAGTCGAAAAGCTTTCATGTTGCGTGTATGTCTAAGTGTGTAGCCTCAAAAGAGAAGGCACAGGACAGTTTTCTCTCGAAAGGATATGTAAGAATACCACTTCATAAGGAAATACAGTTTTGCAGAGTAAAGACATATACGTACGCATTGGAAACTCTTTACGAGAAGAAATAACGCATCGTACAAAATTAGCTTGTATCTCCAAAACTACACGTTGTATCTCGAAAAGAACTGTTGTGGCGTGTACGTCTTAACATGTAGCATCTAAAGAGAACCAAAAGGAGAATTTTCTTTCGTCAAAATTTTTCAGAAAATCACGTTTTAAGGAAATCACGCATCGTGCGAAATTATCTTGTTTTTCCTAAACAACACGTTGTAAGTCGAAAAGCTTTCATGTTGCGTGTATGTCTAAGTGTGTAGCCTCAAAAGAGAAGGCACAGGACAGTTTTCTCTCGAAAGGATATGTAAGAATACCACTTCATAAGGAAATACAGTTTTGCAGAGTAAAGACATATACGTACGCAATGGAAACTCTTTACGAGAAGAAATAACGCATCGTACAAAATTAGCTTGTATCTCCAAAACTACACGTTGTATCTCGAAAAGAATTGTTGTGGCGTGTACGTCTTAACATGTAGCATCTAAAGAGAACCAAAAGGAGAATTTTCTTTCGTCAAAATTTTTCAGAAAATCACGTTTTAAGGAAATCCCGCATCGTGCGAAATTATCTTGTTTTTCCTAAACAACACGTTGTAAGTCGAAAAGCTTTCATGTTGCGTGTATGTCTAAGTGTGTAGCCTCAAAAGAGAAGGCACAGGACAGTTTTCTCTCGAAAGGATATGTAAGAATACCACTTCATAAGGAAATACAGTTTTGCAGAGTAAAGACATATACGTACGCATTGGAAACTCTTTACGAGAAGAAATAACGCATCGTACAAAATTAGCTTGTATCTCCAAAACTACACGTTGTATCTCGAAAAGAATTGTTGTGGCGTGTACGTCTTAACATGTAGCATCTAAAGAGAACCAAAAGGAGAATTTTCTTTCGTCAAAATTTTTCAGAAAATCACGTTTTAAGGAAATCCCGCATCGTGCGAAATTATCTTGTTTTTCCTAAACAACACGTTGTAAGTCGAAAAGCTTTCATGTTGCGTGTATGTCTAAGTGTGTAGCCTCAAAAGAGAAGGCACAGGACAGTTTTCTCTCGAAAGGATATGTAAGAATACCACTTCATAAGGAAATACAGTTTTGCAGAGTAAAGACATATACGTACGCATTGGAAACTCTTTACGAGAAGAAATAACGCATCGTACAAAATTAGCTTGTATCTCCAAAACTACACGTTGTATCTCGAAAAGAATTGTTGTGGCGTGTACGTCTTAACATGTAGCATCTAAAGAGAACCAAAAGGAGAATTTTCTTTCGTCAAAATTTTTCAGAAAATCACGTTTTAAGGAAATCCCGCATCGTGCGAAATTATCTTGTTTTTCCTAAACAACACGTTATAAGTCGAAAAGCTTTCATGTTGCGTGTATGTCTAAGTGTGTAGCCTCAAAAGAGAAGGCACAGGACAGTTTTCTCTCGAAAGGATATGTAAGAATACCACTTCATAAGGAAATACAGTTTTGCAGAGTAAAGACATATACGTACGCAATGGAAACTCTTTACGAGAAGAAATAACGCATCGTACAAAATTAGCTTGTATCTCCAAAACTACACGTTGTATCTCGAAAAGAATTGTTGTGGCGTGTACGTCTTAACATGTAGCATCTAAAGAGAACCAAAAGGAGAATTTTCTTTCGTCAAAATTTTTCAGAAAATCACGTTTTAAGGAAATCCCGCATCGTGCGAAATTATCTTGTTTTTCCTAAACAACACGTTGTAAGTCGAAAAGCTTTCATGTTGCGTGTATGTCTAAGTGTGTAGCCTCAAAAGAGAAGGCACAGGACAGTTTTCTCTCGAAAGGATATGTAAGAATACCAATTCATAAGGAAATACAGTTTTGCAGAGTAAAGACATATACGTACGCATTGGAAACTCTTTACGAGAAGAAATAACGCATAGTACAAAATTAGCTTGTATCTCCAAAACTACACGTTGTATCTCGAAAAGAATTGTTGTGGCGTGTACGTCTTAACATGTAGCATCTAAAGAGAACCAAAAGGAGAATTTTCTTTCGTCAAAATTTTTCAGAAAATCACGTTTTAAGGAAATCCCGCATCGTGCGAAATTATCTTGTTTTTCCTAAACAACACGTTGTAAGTCGAAAAGCTTTCATGTTGCGTGTATGTCTAAGTGTGTAGCCTCAAAAGAGAAGGCACAGGACAGTTTTCTCTCGAAAGGATATGTAAGAATACCACTTCATAAGGAAATACAGTTTTGCAGAGTAAAGACATATACGTACGCATTGGAAACTCTTTACGAGAAGAAATAACGCATCGTACAAAATTAGCTTGTATCTCCAAAACTACACGTTGTATCTCGAAAAGAATTGTTGTGGCGTGTACGTCTTAACATGTAGCATCTAAAGAGAACCAAAAGGAGAATTTTCTTTCGTCAAAATTTTTCAGAAAATCACGTTTTAAGGAAATCCCGCATCGTGCGAAATTATCTTGTTTTTCCTAAACAACACGTTGTAAGTCGAAAAGCTTTCATGTTGCGTGTATGTCTAAGTGTGTAGCCTCAAAAGAGAAGGCACAGGACAGTTTTCTCTCGAAAGGATATGTAAGAATACCACTTCATAAGGAAATACAGTTTTGCAGAGTAAAGACATATACGTACGCATTGGAAACTCTTTACGAGAAGAAATAACGCATCGTACAAAATTAGCTTGTATCTCCAAAACTACACGTTGTATCTCGAAAAGAATTGTTGTGGCGTGTACGTCTTAACATGTAGCATCTAAAGAGAACCAAAAGGAGAATTTTCTTTCGTCAAAATTTTTCAGAAAATCACGTTTTAAGGAAATCCCGCATCGTGCGAAATTATCTTGTTTTTCCTAAACAACACGTTGTAAGTCGAAAAGCTTTCATGTTGCGTGTATGTCTAAGTGTGTAGCCTCAAAAGAGAAGGCACAGGACAGTTTTCTCTCGAAAGGATATGTAAGAATACCACTTCATAAGGAAATACAGTTTTGCAGAGTAAAGACATATACGTACGCATTGGAAACTCTTTACGAGAAGAAATAACGCATCGTACAAAATTAGCTTGTATCTCCAAAACTACACGTTGTATCTCGAAAAGAATTGTTGTGGCGTGTACGTCTTAACATGTAGCATCTAAAGAGAACCAAAAGGAGAATTTTCTTTCGTCAAAATTTTTCAGAAAATCACGTTTTAAGGAAATCCCGCATCGTGCGAAATTATCTTGTTTTTCCTAAACAACACGTTGTAAGTCGAAAAGCTTTCATGTTGCGTGTATGTCTAAGTGTGTAGCCTCAAAAGAGAAGGCACAGGACAGTTTTCTCTCGAAAGGATATGTAAGAATACCACTTCATAAGGAAATACAGTTTTGCAGAGTAAAGACATATACGTACGCATTGGAAACTCTTTACGAGAAGAAATAACGCATCGTACAAAATTAGCTTGTATCTCCAAAACTACACGTTGTATCTCGAAAAGAACTGTTGTGGCGTGTACGTCTTAACATGTAGCATCTAAAGAGAACCAAAAGGAGAATTTTCTTTCCTCAAAATTTTTCAGAAAATCACGTTTTAAGGAAATCACGCATCGTGCGAAATTATCTTGTTTTTCCTAAACAACACGTTGTAAGTCGAAAAGCTTTCATGTTGCGTGTATGTCTAAGTGTGTAGCCTCAAAAGAGAAGGCACAGGACAGTTTTCTCTCGAAAGGATATGTAAGAATACCACTTCATAAGGAAATACAGTTTTGCAGAGTAAAGACATATACGTACGCAATGGAAACTCTTTACGAGAAGAAATAACGCATCGTACAAAATTAGCTTGTATCTCCAAAACTACACGTTGTATCTCGAAAAGAATTGTTGTGGCGTGTATGTCTTAACATGTAGCATCTAAAGAGAACCAAAAGGAGAATTTTCTTTCGTCAAAATTTTTCAGAAAATCACGTTTTAAGGAAATCCCGCATCGTGCGAAATTATCTTGTTTTTCCTAAACAACACGTTGTAAGTCGAAAAGCTTTCATGTTGCGTGTATGTCTAAGTGTGTAGCCTCAAAAGAGAAGGCACAGGACAGTTTTCTCTCGAAAGGATATGTAAGAATACCACTTCATAAGGAAATACAGTTTTGCAGAGTAAAGACATATACGTACGCATTGGAAACTCTTTACGAGAAGAAATAACGCATCGTACAAAATTAGCTTGTATCTCCAAAACTACACGTTGTATCTCGAAAAGAATTGTTGTGGCGTGTACGTCTTAACATGTAGCATCTAAAGAGAACCAAAAGGAGAATTTTCTTTCGTCAAAATTTTTCAGAAAATCACGTTTTAAGGAAATCCCGCATCGTGCGAAATTATCTTGTTTTTCCTAAACAACACGTTGTAAGTCGAAAAGCTTTCATGTTGCGTGTATGTCTAAGTGTGTAGCCTCAAAAGAGAAGGCACAGGACAGTTTTCTCTCGAAAGGATATGTAAGAATACCACTTCATAAGGAAATACAGTTTTGCAGAGTAAAGACATATACGTACGCATTGGAAACTCTTTACGAGAAGAAATAACGCATCGTACAAAATTAGCTTGTATCTCCAAAACTACACGTTGTATCTCGAAAAGAATTGTTGTGGCGTGTACGTCTTAACATGTAGCATCTAAAGAGAACCAAAAGGAGAATTTTCTTTCGTCAAAATTTTTCAGAAAATCACGTTTTAAGGAAATCCCGCATCGTGCGAAATTATCTTGTTTTTCCTAAACAACACGTTGTAAGTCGAAAAGCTTTCATGTTGCGTGTATGTCTAAGTGTGTAGCCTCAAAAGAGAAGGCACAGGACAGTTTTCTCTCGAAAGGATATGCAAGAATACCACTTCATAAGGAAATACAGTTTTGCAGAGTAAAGACATATACGTACGCATTGGAAACTCTTTACGAGAAGAAATAACGCATCGTAAAAAATTAGCTTGTATCTCCAAAACTACACGTTGTATCTCGAAAAGAATTGTTGTGGCGTGTACGTCTTAACATGTAGCATCTAAAGAGAACCAAAAGGAGAATTTTCTTTCGTCAAAATTTTTCAGAAAATCACGTTTTAAGGAAATCCCGCATCGTGCGAAATTATCTTGTTTTTCCTAAACAACACGTTGTAAGTCGAAAAGCTTTCATGTTGCGTGTATGTCTAAGTGTGTAGCCTCAAAAGAGAAGGCACAGGACAGTTTTCTCTCGAAAGGATATGTAAGAATACCACTTCATAAGGAAATACAGTTTTGCAGAGTAAAGACATATACGTACGCATTGGAAACTCTTTACGAGAAGAAATAACGCATCGTACAAAATTAGCTTGTATCTCCAAAACTACACGTTGTATCTCGAAAAGAATTGTTGTGGCGTGTACGTCTTAACATGTAGCATCTAAAGAGAACCAAAAGGAGAATTTTCTTTCGTCAAAATTTTTCAGAAAATCACGTTTTAAGGAAATCCAGCATCGTGCGAAATTATCTTGTTTTTCCTAAACAACACGTTGTAAGTCGAAAAGCTTTCATGTTGCGTGTATGTCTAAGTGTGTAGCCTCAAAAGAGAAGGCACAGGACAGTTTTCTCTCGAAAGGATATGTAAGAATACCACTTCATAAGGAAATACAGTTTTGCAGAGTAAAGACATATACGTACGCATTGGAAACTCTTTACGAGAAGAAATAACGCATCGTACAAAATTAGCTTGTATCTCCAAATCTACACGTTGTATCTCGAAAAGAACTGTTGTGGCGTGTACGTCTTAACATGTAGCATCTAAAGAGAACCAAAAGGAGAATTTTCTTTCGTCAAAATTTTTCAGAAAATCACGTTTTAAGGAAATCCCGCATCGTGCGAAATTATCTTGTTTTTCCTAAACAACACGTTGTAAGTCGAAAAGCTTTCATGTTGCGTGTATGTCTAAGTGTGTAGCCTCAAAAGAGAAGGCACAGGACAGTTTTCTCTCGAAAGGATATGTAAGAATACCACTTCATAAGGAAATACAGTTTTGCAGAGTAAAGACATATACGTACGCATTGGAAACTCTTTACGAGAAGAAATAACGCATCGTACAAAATTAGCTTGTATCTCCAAAACTACACGTTGTATCTCGAAAAGAACAGTTGTGGCGTGTACGTCTTAACATGTAGCATCTAAAGAGAACCAAAAGGAGAATTTTCTTTCGTCAAAATTTTTCAGAAAATCACGTTTTAAGGAAATCACGCATCGTGCGAAATTATCTTGTTTTTCCTAAACAACACGTTGTAAGTCGAAAAGCTTTCATGTTGCGTGTATGTCTAAGTGTGTAGCCTCAAAAGAGAAGGCACAGGACAGTTTTCTCTCGAAAGGATATGTAAGAATACCACTTCATAAGGAAATACAGTTTTGCAGAGTAAAGACATATACGTACGCAATGGAAACTCTTTACGAGAAGAAATAACGCATCGTACAAAATTAGCTTGTATCTCCAAAACTACACGTTGTATCTCGAAAAGAATTGTTGTGGCGTGTATGTCTTAACATGTAGCATCTAAAGAGAACCAAAAGGAGAATTTTCTTTCGTCAAAATTTTTCAGAAAATCACGTTTTAAGGAAATCCCGCATCGTGCGAAATTATCTTGTTTTTCCTAAACAACACGTTGTAAGTCGAAAAGCTTTCATGTTGCGTGTATGTCTAAGTGTGTAGCCTCAAAAGAGAAGGCACAGGACAGTTTTCTCTCGAAAGGATATGTAAGAATACCACTTCATAAGGAAATACAGTTTTGCAGAGTAAAGACATATACGTACGCATTGGAAACTCTTTACGAGAAGAAATAACGCATCGTACAAAATTAGCTTGTATCTCCAAAACTACACGTTGTATCTCGAAAAGAATTGTTGTGGCGTGTACGTCTTAACATGTAGCATCTAAAGAGAACCAAAAGGAGAATTTTCTTTCGTCAAAATTTTTCAGAAAATCACGTTTTAAGGAAATCCCGCATCGTTCGAAATTATCTTGTTTTTCCTAAACAACACGTTGTAAGTCGAAAAGCTTTCATGTTGCGTGTATGTCTAAGTGTGTAGCCTCAAAAGAGAAGGCACAGGACAGTTTTCTCTCGAAAGGATATGTAAGAATACCACTTCATAAGGAAATACAGTTTTGCAGAGTAAAGACATATACGTACGCATTGGAAACTCTTTACGAGAAGAAATAACGCATCGTACAAAATTAGCTTGTATCTCCAAAACTACACGTTGTATCTCGAAAAGAATTGTTGTGGCGTGTACGTCTTAACATGTAGCATCTAAAGAGAACCAAAAGGAGAATTTTCTTTCGTCAAAATTTTTCAGAAAATCACGTTTTAAGGAAATCCCGCATCGTGCGAAATTATCTTGTTTTTCCTAAACAACACGTTGTAAGTCGAAAAGCTTTCATGTTGCGTGTATGTCTAAGTGTGTAGCCTCAAAAGAGAAGGCACAGGACAGTTTTCTCTCGAAAGGATATGCAAGAATACCACTTCATAAGGAAATACAGTTTTGCAGAGTAAAGACATATACGTACGCATTGGAAACTCTTTACGAGAAGAAATAACGCATCGTACAAAATTAGCTTGTATCTCCAAAACTACACGTTGTATCTCGAAAAGAATTGTTGTGGCGTGTACGTCTTAACATGTAGCATCTAAAGAGAACCAAAAGGAGAATTTTCTTTCGTCAAAATTTTTCAGAAAATCACGTTTTAAGGAAATCCCGCATCGTGCGAAATTATCTTGTTTTTCCTAAACAACACGTTGTAAGTCGAAAAGCTTTCATGTTGCGTGTATGTCTAAGTGTGTAGCCTCAAAAGAGAAGGCACAGGACAGTTTTCTCTCGAAAGGATATGTAAGAATACCACTTCATAAGGAAATACAGTTTTGCAGAGTAAAGACATATACGTACGCATTGGAAACTCTTTACGAGAAGAAATAACGCATCGTACAAAATTAGCTTGTATCTCCAAAACTACACGTTGTATCTCGAAAAGAATTGTTGTGGCGTGTACGTCTTAACATGTAGCATCTAAAGAGAACCAAAAGGAGAATTTTCTTTCGTCAAAATTTTTCAGAAAATCACGTTTTAAGGAAATCCAGCATCGTGCGAAATTATCTTGTTTTTCCTAAACAACACGTTGTAAGTCGAAAAGCTTTCATGTTGCGTGTATGTCTAAGTGTGTAGCCTCAAAAGAGAAGGCACAGGACAGTTTTCTCTCGAAAGGATATGTAAGAATACCACTTCATAAGGAAATACAGTTTTGCAGAGTAAAGACATATACGTACGCATTGGAAACTCTTTACGAGAAGAAATAACGCATCGTACAAAATTAGCTTGTATCTCCAAATCTACACGTTGTATCTCGAAAAGAACTGTTGTGGCGTGTACGTCTTAACATGTAGCATCTAAAGAGAACCAAAAGGAGAATTTTCTTTCGTCAAAATTTTTCAGAAAATCACGTTTTAAGGAAATCCCGCATCGTGCGAAATTATCTTGTTTTTCCTAAACAACACGTTGTAAGTCGAAAAGCTTTCATGTTGCGTGTATGTCTAAGTGTGTAGCCTCAAAAGAGAAGGCACAGGACAGTTTTCTCTCGAAAGGATATGTAAGAATACCACTTCATAAGGAAATACAGTTTTGCAGAGTAAAGACATATACGTACGCATTGGAAACTCTTTACGAGAAGAAATAACGCATCGTACAAAATTAGCTTGTATCTCCAAAACTACACGTTGTATCTCGAAAAGAACTGTTGTGGCGTGTACGTCTTAACATGTAGCATCTAAAGAGAACCAAAAGGAGAATTTTCTTTCGTCAAAATTTTTCAGAAAATCACGTTTTAAGGAAATCACGCATCGTGCGAAATTATCTTGTTTTTCCTAAACAACACGTTGTAAGTCGAAAAGCTTTCATGTTGCGTGTATGTCTAAGTGTGTAGCCTCAAAAGAGAAGGCACAGGACAGTTTTCTCTCGAAAGGATATGTAAGAATACCACTTCATAAGGAAATACAGTTTTGCAGAGTAAAGACATATACGTACGCAATGGAAACTCTTTACGAGAAGAAATAACGCATCGTACAAAATTAGCTTGTATCTCCAAAACTACACGTTGTATCTCGAAAAGAATTGTTGTGGCGTGTACGTCTTAACATGTAGCATCTAAAGAGAACCAAAAGGAGAATTTTCTTTCGTCAAAATTTTTCAGAAAATCACGTTTTAAGGAAATCCCGCATCGTGCGAAATTATCTTGTTTTTCCTAAACAACACGTTGTAAGTCGAAAAGCTTTCATGTTGCGTGTATGTCTAAGTGTGTAGCCTCAAAAGAGAAGGCACAGGACAGTTTTCTCTCGAAAGGATATGTAAGAATACCACTTCATAAGGAAATACAGTTTTGCAGAGTAAAGACATATACGTACGCATTGGAAACTCTTTACGAGAAGAAATAACGCATCGTACAAAATTAGCTTGTATCTCCAAAACTACACGTTGTATCTCGAAAAGAACTGTTGTGGCGTGTACGTCTTAACATGTAGCATCTAAAGAGAACCAAAAGGAGAATTTTCTTTCGTCAAAATTTTTCAGAAAATCACGTTTTAAGGAAATCACGCATCGTGCGAAATTATCTTGTTTTTCCTAAACAACACGTTGTAAGTCGAAAAGCTTTCATGTTGCGTGTATGTCTAAGTGTGTAGCCTCAAAAGAGAAGGCACAGGACAGTTTTCTCTCGAAAGGATATGTAAGAATACCACTTCATAAGGAAATACAGTTTTGCAGAGTAAAGACATATACGTACGCAATGGAAACTCTTTACGAGAAGAAATAACGCATCGTACAAAATTAGCTTGTATCTCCAAAACTACACGTTGTATCTCGAAAAGAATTGTTGTGGCGTGTACGTCTTAACATGTAGCATCTAAAGAGAACCAAAAGGAGAATTTTCTTTCGTCAAAATTTTTCAGAAAATCACGTTTTAAGGAAATCCCGCATCGTGCGAAATTATCTTGTTTTTCCTAAACAACACGTTGTAAGTCGAAAAGCTTTCATGTTGCGTGTATGTCTAAGTGTGTAGCCTCAAAAGAGAAGGCACAGGACAGTTTTCTCTCGAAAGGATATGTAAGAATACCACTTCATAAGGAAATACAGTTTTGCAGAGTAAAGACATATACGTACGCATTGGAAACTCTTTACGAGAAGAAATAACGCATCGTACAAAATTAGCTTGTATCTCCAAAACTACACGTTGTATCTCGAAAAGAATTGTTGTGGCGTGTACGTCTTAACATGTAGCATCTAAAGAGAACCAAAAGGAGAATTTTCTTTCGTCAAAATTTTTCAGAAAATCACGTTTTAAGGAAATCCCGCATCGTGCGAAATTATCTTGTTTTTCCTAAACAACACGTTGTAAGTCGAAAAGCTTTCATGTTGCGTGTATGTCTAAGTGTGTAGCCTCAAAAGAGAAGGCACAGGACAGTTTTCTCTCGAAAGGATATGTAAGAATACCACTTCATAAGGAAATACAGTTTTGCAGAGTAAAGACATATACGTACGCATTGGAAACTCTTTACGAGAAGAAATAACGCATCGTACAAAATTAGCTTGTATCTCCAAAACTACACGTTGTATCTCGAAAAGAATTGTTGTGGCGTGTACGTCTTAACATGTAGCATCTAAAGAGAACCAAAAGGAGAATTTTCTTTCGTCAAAATTTTTCAGAAAATCACGTTTTAAGGAAATCCCGCATCGTGCGAAATTATCTTGTTTTTCCTAAACAACACGTTGTAAGTCGAAAAGCTTTCATGTTGCGTGTATGTCTAAGTGTGTAGCCTCAAAAGAGAAGGCACAGGACAGTTTTCTCTCGAAAGGATATGTAAGAATACCACTTCATAAGGAAATACAGTTTTGCAGAGTAAAGACATATACGTACGCATTGGAAACTCTTTACGAGAAGAAATAACGCATCGTACAAAATTAGCTTGTATCTCCAAAACTACACGTTGTATCTCAAAAGAATTGTTGTGGCGTGTACGTCTTAACATGTAGCATCTAAAGAGAACCAAAAGGAGAATTTTCTTTCGTCAAAATTTTTCAGAAAATCACGTTTTAAGGAAATCCCGCATCGTGCGAAATTATCTTGTTTTTCCTAAACAACACGTTGTAAGTCGAAAAGCTTTCATGTTGCGTGTATGTCTAAGTGTGTAGCCTCAAAAGAGAAGGCACAGGACAGTTTTCTCTCGAAAGGATATGTAAGAATACCACTTCATAAGGAAATACAGTTTTGCAGAGTAAAGACATATACGTACGCATTGGAAACTCTTTACGAGAAGAAATAACGCATCGTACAAAATTAGCTTGTATCTCCAAAACTACACGTTGTATCTCGAAAAGAACTGTTGTGGCGTGTACGTCTTAACATGTAGCATCTAAAGAGAACCAAAAGGAGAATTTTCTTTCGTCAAAATTTTTCAGAAAATCACGTTTTAAGGAAATCCCGCATCGTGCGAAATTATCTTGTTTTTCCTAAACAACACGTTGTAAGTCGAAAAGCTTTCATGTTGCGTGTATGTCTAAGTGTGTAGCCTCAAAAGAGAAGGCACAGGACAGTTTTCTCTCGAAAGGATATGTAAGAATACCACTTCATAAGGAAATACAGTTTTGCAGAGTAAAGACATATACGTACGCATTGGAAACTCTTTACGAGAAGAAATAACGCATCGTACAAAATTAGCTTGTATCTCCAAAACTACACGTTGTATCTCGAAAAGAATTGTTGTGGCGTGTACGTCTTAACATGTAGCATCTAAAGAGAACCAAAAGGAGAATTTTCTTTCGTCAAAATTTTTCAGAAAATCACGTTTAAAGAAATCCCGCATCGTGCGAAATTATCTTGTTTTTCCTAAACAACACGTTGTAAGTCGAAAAGCTTTCATGTTGCGTGTATGTCTAAGTGTGTAGCCTCAAAAGAGAAGGCACAGGACAGTTTTCTCTCGAAAGGATATGTAAGAATACCACTTCATAAGGAAATACAGTTTTGCAGAGTAAAGACATATACGTACGCATTGGAAACTCTTTACGAGAAGAAATAACGCATCGTACAAAATTAGCTTGTATCTCCAAAACTACACGTTGTATCTCGAAAAGAATTGTTGTGGCGTGTACGTCTTAACATGTAGCATCTAAAGAGAACCAAAAGGAGAATTTTCTTTCGTCAAAATTTTTCAGAAAATCACGTTTTAAGGAAATCCCGCATCGTGCGAAATTATCTTGTTTTTCCTAAACAACACGTTGTAAGTCGAAAAGCTTTCATGTTGCGTGTATGTCTAAGTGTGTAGCCTCAAAAGAGAAGGCACAGGACAGTTTTCTCTCGAAAGGATATGTAAGAATACCACTTCATAAGGAAATACAGTTTTGCAGAGTAAAGACATATACGTACGCATTGGAAACTCTTTACGAGAAGAAATAACGCATCGTACAAAATTAGCTTGTATCTCCAAAACTACACGTTGTATCTCGAAAAGAATTGTTGTGGCGTGTACGTCTTAACATGTAGCATCTAAAGAGAACCAAAAGGAGAATTTTCTTTCGTCAAAATTTTTCAGAAAATCACGTTTTAAGGAAATCCCGCATCGTGCGAAATTATCTTGTTTTTCCTATACAACACGTTGTAAGTCGAAAAGCTTTCATGTTGCGTGTATGTCTAAGTGTGTAGCCTCAAAAGAGAAGGCACAGGACAGTTTTCTCTCGAAAGGATATGTAAGAATACCACTTCATAAGGAAATACAGTTTTGCAGAGTAAAGACATATACGTACGCATTGGAAACTCTTTACGAGAAGAAATAACGCATCGTACAAAATTAGCTTGTATCTCCAAAACTACACGTTTTATCTCGAAAAGAATTGTTGTGGCGTGTACGTCTTAACATGTAGCATCTAAAGAGAACCAAAAGGAGAATTTTCTTTCGTCAAAATTTTTCAGAAAATCACGTTTAAGGAAATCCCGCATCGTGCGAAATTATCTTGTTTTTCCTAAACAACACGTTGTAAGTCGAAAAGCTTTCATGTTGCGTGTATGTCTAAGTGTGTAGCCTCAAAAGAGAAGGCACAGGACAGTTTTCTCTCGAAAGGATATGTAAGAATACCACTTCATAAGGAAATACAGTTTTGCAGAGTAAAGACATATACGTACGCATTGGAAACTCTTTACGAGAAGAAATAACGCATCGTACAAAATTAGCTTGTATCTCCAAAACTACACGTTGTATCTCGAAAAGAATTGTTGTGGCGTGTACGTCTTAACATGTAGCATCTAAAGAGAACCAAAAGGAGAATTTTCTTTCGTCAAAATTTTTCAGAAAATCACGTTTTAAGGAAATCCCGCATCGTGCGAAATTATCTTGTTTTTCCTAAACAACACGTTGTAAGTCGAAAAGCTTTCATGTTGCGTGTATGTCTAAGTGTGTAGCCTCAAAAGAGAAGGCACAGGACAGTTTTCTCTCGAAAGGATATGTAAGAATACCACTTCATAAGGAAATACAGTTTTGCAGAGTAAAGACATATACGTACGCATTGGAAACTCTTTACGAGAAGAAATAACGCATCGTACAAAATTAGCTTGTATCTCCAAAACTACACGTTGTATCTCGAAAAGAATTGTTGTGGCGTGTACGTCTTAACATGTAGCATCTAAAGAGAACCAAAAGGAGAATTTTCTTTCGTCAAAATTTTTCAGAAAATCACGTTTTAAGGAAATCCCGCATCGTGCGAAATTATCTTGTTTTTCCTAAACAACACGTTGTAAGTCGAAAAGCTTTCATGTTGCGTGTATGTCTAAGTGTGTAGCCTCAAAAGAGAAGGCACAGGACAGTTTTCTCTCGAAAGGATATGTAAGAATACCACTTCATAAGGAAATACAGTTTTGCAGAGTAAAGACATATACGTACGCATTGGAAACTCTTTACGAGAAGAAATAACGCATCGTACAAAATTAGCTTGTATCTCCAAAACTACACGTTGTATCTCGAAAAGAATTGTTGTGGCGTGTACGTCTTAACATGTAGCATCTAAAGAGAACCAAAAGGAGAATTTTCTTTCGTCAAAATTTTTCAGAAAATCACGTTTTAAGGAAATCCCGCATCGTGCGAAATTATCTTGTTTTTCCTAAACAACACGTTGTAAGTCGAAAAGCTTTCATGTTGCGTGTATGTCTAAGTGTGTAGCCTCAAAAGAGAAGGCACAGGACAGTTTTCTCTCGAAAGGATATGTAAGAATACCACTTCATAAGGAAATACAGTTTTGCAGAGTAAAGACATATACGTACGCATTGGAAACTCTTTACGAGAAGAAATAACGCATCGTACAAAATTAGCTTGTATCTCCAAAACTACACGTTGTATCTCGAAAAGAATTGTTGTGGCGTGTACGTCTTAACATGTAGCATCTAAAGAGAACCAAAAGGAGAATTTTCTTTCGTCAAAATTTTTCAGAAAATCACGTTTTAAGGAAATCCCGCATCGTGCGAAATTATCTTGTTTTTCCTAAACAACACGTTGTAAGTCGAAAAGCTTTCATGTTGCGTGTATGTCTAAGTGTGTAGCCTCAAAAGAGAAGGCACAGGACAGTTTTCTCTCGAAAGGATATGTAAGAATACCACTTCATAAGGAAATACAGTTTTGCAGAGTAAAGACATATACGTACGCATTGGAAACTCTTTACGAGAAGAAATAACGCATCGTACAAAATTAGCTTGTATCTCCAAAACTACACGTTGTATCTCGAAAAGAATTGTTGTGGCGTGTACGTCTTAACATGTAGCATCTAAAGAGAACCAAAAGGAGAATTTTCTTTCGTCAAAATTTTTCAGAAAATCACGTTTTAAGGAAATCCCGCATCGTGCGAAATTATCTTGTTTTTCCTAAACAACACGTTGTAAGTCGAAAAGCTTTCATGTTGCGTGTATGTCTAAGTGTGTAGCCTCAAAAGAGAAGGCACAGGACAGTTTTCTCTCGAAAGGATATGTAAGAATACCACTTCATAAGGAAATACAGTTTTGCAGAGTAAAGACATATACGTACGCATTGGAAACTCTTTACGAGAAGAAATAACGCATCGTACAAAATTAGCTTGTATCTCCAAAACTACACGTTGTATCTCGAAAAGAATTGTTGTGGCGTGTACGTCTTAACATGTAGCATCTAAAGAGAACCAAAAGGAGAATTTTCTTTCGTCAAAATTTTTCAGAAAATCACGTTTTAAGGAAATCCCGCATCGTGCGAAATTATCTTGTTTTTCCTAAACAACACGTTGTAAGTCGAAAAGCTTTCATGTTGCGTGTATGTCTAAGTGTGTAGCCTCAAAAGAGAAGGCACAGGACAGTTTTCTCTCGAAAGGATATGTAAGAATACCACTTCATAAGGAAATACAGTTTTGCAGAGTAAAGACATATACGTACGCATTGGAAACTCTTTACGAGAAGAAATAACGCATCGTACAAAATTAGCTTGTATCTCCAAAACTACACGTTGTATCTCGAAAAGAATTGTTGTGGCGTGTACGTCTTAACATGTAGCATCTAAAGAGAACCAAAAGGAGAATTTTCTTTCGTCAAAATTTTTCAGAAAATCACGTTTTAAGGAAATCCCGCATCGTGCGAAATTATCTTGTTTTTCCTATACAACACGTTGTAAGTCGAAAAGCTTTCATGTTGCGTGTATGTCTAAGTGTGTAGCCTCAAAAGAGAAGGCACAGGACAGTTTTCTCTCGAAAGGATATGTAAGAATACCACTTCATAAGGAAATACAGTTTTGCAGAGTAAAGACATATACGTACGCATTGGAAACTCTTTACGAGAAGAAATAACGCATCGTACAAAATTAGCTTGTATCTCCAAAACTACACGTTTTATCTCGAAAAGAATTGTTGTGGCGTGTACGTCTTAACATGTAGCATCTAAAGAGAACCAAAAGGAGAATTTTCTTTCGTCAAAATTTTTCAGAAAATCACGTTTAAGGAAATCCCGCATCGTGCGAAATTATCTTGTTTTTCCTAAACAACACGTTGTAAGTCGAAAAGCTTTCATGTTGCGTGTATGTCTAAGTGTGTAGCCTCAAAAGAGAAGGCACAGGACAGTTTTCTCTCGAAAGGATATGTAAGAATACCACTTCATAAGGAAATACAGTTTTGCAGAGTAAAGACATATACGTACGCATTGGAAACTCTTTACGAGAAGAAATAACGCATCGTACAAAATTAGCTTGTATCTCCAAAACTACACGTTGTATCTCGAAAAGAATTGTTGTGGCGTGTACGTCTTAACATGTAGCATCTAAAGAGAACCAAAAGGAGAATTTTCTTTCGTCAAAATTTTTCAGAAAATCACGTTTTAAGGAAATCCCGCATCGTGCGAAATTATCTTGTTTTTCCTAAACAACACGTTGTAAGTCGAAAAGCTTTCATGTTGCGTGTATGTCTAAGTGTGTAGCCTCAAAAGAGAAGGCACAGGACAGTTTTCTCTCGAAAGGATATGTAAGAATACCACTTCATAAGGAAATACAGTTTTGCAGAGTAAAGACATATACGTACGCATTGGAAACTCTTTACGAGAAGAAATAACGCATCGTACAAAATTAGCTTGTATCTCCAAAACTACACGTTGTATCTCGAAAAGAATTGTTGTGGCGTGTACGTCTTAACATGTAGCATCTAAAGAGAACCAAAAGGAGAATTTTCTTTCGTCAAAATTTTTCAGAAAATCACGTTTTAAGGAAATCCCGCATCGTGCGAAATTATCTTGTTTTTCCTAAACAACACGTTGTAAGTCGAAAAGCTTTCATGTTGCGTGTATGTCTAAGTGTGTAGCCTCAAAAGAGAAGGCACAGGACAGTTTTCTCTCGAAAGGATATGTAAGAATACCACTTCATAAGGAAATACAGTTTTGCAGAGTAAAGACATATACGTACGCATTGGAAACTCTTTACGAGAAGAAATAACGCATCGTACAAAATTAGCTTGTATCTCCAAAACTACACGTTGTATCTCGAAAAGAATTGTTGTGGCGTGTACGTCTTAACATGTAGCATCTAAAGAGAACCAAAAGGAGAATTTTCTTTCGTCAAAATTTTTCAGAAAATCACGTTTTAAGGAAATCCCGCATCGTGCGAAATTATCTTGTTTTTCCTAAACAACACGTTGTAAGTCGAAAAGCTTTCATGTTGCGTGTATGTCTAAGTGTGTAGCCTCAAAAGAGAAGGCACAGGACAGTTTTCTCTCGAAAGGATATGTAAGAATACCACTTCATAAGGAAATACAGTTTTGCAGAGTAAAGACATATACGTACGCATTGGAAACTCTTTACGAGAAGAAATAACGCATCGTACAAAATTAGCTTGTATCTCCAAAACTACACGTTGTATCTCGAAAAGAATTGTTGTGGCGTGTACGTCTTAACATGTAGCATCTAAAGAGAACCAAAAGGAGAATTTTCTTTCGTCAAAATTTTTCAGAAAATCACGTTTTAAGGAAATCCCGCATCGTGCGAAATTATCTTGTTTTTCCTAAACAACACGTTGTAAGTCGAAAAGCTTTCATGTTGCGTGTATGTCTAAGTGTGTAGCCTCAAAAGAGAAGGCACAGGACAGTTTTCTCTCGAAAGGATATGTAAGAATACCACTTCATAAGGAAATACAGTTTTGCAGAGTAAAGACATATACGTACGCATTGGAAACTCTTTACGAGAAGAAATAACGCATCGTACAAAATTAGCTTGTATCTCCAAAACTACACGTTGTATCTCGAAAAGAATTGTTGTGGCGTGTACGTCTTAACATGTAGCATCTAAAGAGAACCAAAAGGAGAATTTTCTTTCGTCAAAATTTTTCAGAAAATCACGTTTTAAGGAAATCCCGCATCGTGCGAAATTATCTTGTTTTTCCTATACAACACGTTGTAAGTCGAAAAGCTTTCATGTTGCGTGTATGTCTAAGTGTGTAGCCTCAAAAGAGAAGGCACAGGACAGTTTTCTCTCGAAAGGATATGTAAGAATACCACTTCATAAGGAAATACAGTTTTGCAGAGTAAAGACATATACGTACGCATTGGAAACTCTTTACGAGAAGAAATAACGCATCGTACAAAATTAGCTTGTATCTCCAAAACTACACGTTGTATCTCGAAAAGAATTGTTGTGGCGTGTACGTCTTAACATGTAGCATCTAAAGAGAACCAAAAGGAGAATTTTCTTTCGTCAAAATTTTTCAGAAAATCACGTTTAAGGAAATCCCGCATCGTGCGAAATTATCTTGTTTTTCCTAAACAACACGTTGTAAGTCGAAAAGCTTTCATGTTGCGTGTATGTCTAAGTGTGTAGCCTCAAAAGAGAAGGCACAGGACAGTTTTCTCTCGAAAGGATATGTAAGAATACCACTTCATAAGGAAATACAGTTTTGCAGAGTAAAGACATATACGTACGCATTGGAAACTCTTTACGAGAAGAAATAACGCATCGTACAAAATTAGCTTGTATCTCCAAAACTACACGTTGTATCTCGAAAAGAATTGTTGTGGCGTGTACGTCTTAACATGTAGCATCTAAAGAGAACCAAAAGGAGAATTTTCTTTCGTCAAAATTTTTCAGAAAATCACGTTTTAAGGAAATCCCGCATCGTGCGAAATTATCTTGTTTTTCCTAAACAACACGTTGTAAGTCGAAAAGCTTTCATGTTGCGTGTATGTCTAAGTGTGTAGCCTCAAAAGAGAAGGCACAGGACAGTTTTCTCTCGAAAGGATATGTAAGAATACCACTTCATAAGGAAATACAGTTTTGCAGAGTAAAGACATATACGTACGCATTGGAAACTCTTTACGAGAAGAAATAACGCATCGTACAAAATTAGCTTGTATCTCCAAAACTACACGTTGTATCTCGAAAAGAATTGTTGTGGCGTGTACGTCTTAACATGTAGCATCTAAAGAGAACCAAAAGGAGAATTTTCTTTCGTCAAAATTTTTCAGAAAATCACGTTTTAAGGAAATCCCGCATCGTGCGAAATTATCTTGTTTTTCCTAAACAACACGTTGTAAGTCGAAAAGCTTTCATGTTGCGTGTATGTCTAAGTGTGTAGCCTCAAAAGAGAAGGCACAGGACAGTTTTCTCTCGAAAGGATATGTAAGAATACCACTTCATAAGGAAATACAGTTTTGCAGAGTAAAGACATATACGTACGCATTGGAAACTCTTTACGAGAAGAAATAACGCATCGTACAAAATTAGCTTGTATCTCCAAAACTACACGTTGTATCTCGAAAAGAATTGTTGTGGCGTGTACGTCTTAACATGTAGCATCTAAAGAGAACCAAAAGGAGAATTTTCTTTCGTCAAAATTTTTCAGAAAATCACGTTTTAAGGAAATCCCGCATCGTGCGAAATTATCTTGTTTTTCCTAAACAACACGTTGTAAGTCGAAAAGCTTTCATGTTGCGTGTATGTCTAAGTGTGTAGCCTCAAAAGAGAAGGCACAGGACAGTTTTCTCTCGAAAGGATATGTAAGAATACCACTTCATAAGGAAATACAGTTTTGCAGAGTAAAGACATATACGTACGCATTGGAAACTCTTTACGAGAAGAAATAACGCATCGTACAAAATTAGCTTGTATCTCCAAAACTACACGTTGTATCTCGAAAAGAATTGTTGTGGCGTGTACGTCTTAACATGTAGCATCTAAAGAGAACCAAAAGGAGAATTTTCTTTCGTCAAAATTTTTCAGAAAATCACGTTTTAAGGAAATCCCGCATCGTGCGAAATTATCTTGTTTTTCCTAAACAACACGTTGTAAGTCGAAAAGCTTTCATGTTGCGTGTATGTCTAAGTGTGTAGCCTCAAAAGAGAAGGCACAGGACAGTTTTCTCTCGAAAGGATATGTAAGAATACCACTTCATAAGGAAATACAGTTTTGCAGAGTAAAGACATATACGTACGCATTGGAAACTCTTTACGAGAAGAAATAACGCATCGTACAAAATTAGCTTGTATCTCCAAAACTACACGTTGTATCTCGAAAAGAATTGTTGTGGCGTGTACGTCTTAACATGTAGCATCTAAAGAGAACCAAAAGGAGAATTTTCTTTCGTCAAAATTTTTCAGAAAATCACGTTTTAAGGAAATCCCGCATCGTGCGAAATTATCTTGTTTTTCCTAAACAACACGTTGTAAGTCGAAAAGCTTTCATGTTGCGTGTATGTCTAAGTGTGTAGCCTCAAAAGAGAAGGCACAGGACAGTTTTCTCTCGAAAGGATATGTAAGAATACCACTTCATAAGGAAATACAGTTTTGCAGAGTAAAGACATATACGTACGCATTGGAAACTCTTTACGAGAAGAAATAACGCATCGTACAAAATTAGCTTGTATCTCCAAAACTACACGTTGTATCTCGAAAAGAATTGTTGTGGCGTGTACGTCTTAACATGTAGCATCTAAAGAGAACCAAAAGGAGAATTTTCTTTCGTCAAAATTTTTCAGAAAATCACGTTTTAAGGAAATCCCGCATCGTGCGAAATTATCTTGTTTTTCCTAAACAACACGTTGTAAGTCGAAAAGCTTTCATGTTGCGTGTATGTCTAAGTGTGTAGCCTCAAAAGAGAAGGCACAGGACAGTTTTCTCTCGAAAGGATATGTAAGAATACCACTTCATAAGGAAATACAGTTTTGCAGAGTAAAGACATATACGTACGCATTGGAAACTCTTTACGAGAAGAAATAACGCATCGTACAAAATTAGCTTGTATCTCCAAAACTACACGTTGTATCTCGAAAAGAATTGTTGTGGCGTGTACGTCTTAACATGTAGCATCTAAAGAGAACCAAAAGGAGAATTTTCTTTCGTCAAAATTTTTCAGAAAATCACGTTTTAAGGAAATCCCGCATCGTGCGAAATTATCTTGTTTTTCCTAAACAACACGTTGTAAGTCGAAAAGCTTTCATGTTGCGTGTATGTCTAAGTGTGTAGCCTCAAAAGAGAAGGCACAGGACAGTTTTCTCTCGAAAGGATATGTAAGAATACCACTTCATAAGGAAATACAGTTTTGCAGAGTAAAGACATATACGTACGCATTGGAAACTCTTTACGAGAAGAAATAACGCATCGTACAAAATGAGCTTGTATCTCCAAAACTACACGTTGTATCTCGAAAAGAATTGTTGTGGCGTGTACGTCTTAACATGTAGCATCTAAAGAGAACCAAAAGGAGAATTTTCTTTCGTCAAAATTTTTCAGAAAATCACGTTTTAAGGAAATCCCGCATCGTGCGAAATTATCTTGTTTTTCCTAAACAACACGTTGTAAGTCGAAAAGCTTTCATGTTGCGTGTATGTCTAAGTGTGTAGCCTCAAAAGAGAAGGCACAGGACAGTTTTCTCTCGAAAGGATATGTAAGAATACCACTTCATAAGGAAATACAGTTTTGCAGAGTAAAGACATATACGTACGCATTGGAAACTCTTTACGAGAAGAAATAACGCATCGTACAAAATTAGCTTGTATCTCCAAAACTACACGTTGTATCTCGAAAAGAATTGTTGTGGCGTGTACGTCTTAACATGTAGCATCTAAAGAGAACCAAAAGGAGAATTTTCTTTCGTCAAAATTTTTCAGAAAATCACGTTTTAAGGAAATCCCGCATCGTGCGAAATTATCTTGTTTTTCCTAAACAACACGTTGTAAGTCGAAAAGCTTTCATGTTGCGTGTATGTCTAAGTGTGTAGCCTCAAAAGAGAAGGCACAGGACAGTTTTCTCTCGAAAGGATATGTAAGAATACCACTTCATAAGGAAATACAGTTTTGCAGAGTAAAGACATATACGTACGCATTGGAAACTCTTTACGAGAAGAAATAACGCATCGTACAAAATTAGCTTGTATCTCCAAAACTACACGTTGTATCTCGAAAAGAACTGTTGTGGCGTGTACGTCTTAACATGTAGCATCTAAAGAGAACCAAAAGGAGAATTTTCTTTCGTCAAAATTTTTCAGAAAATCACGTTTTAAGGAAATCCCGCATCGTGCGAAATTATCTTGTTTTTCCTAAACAACACGTTGTAAGTCGAAAAGCTTTCATGTTGCGTGTATGTCTAAGTGTGTAGCCTCAAAAGAGAAGGCACAGGACAGTTTTCTCTCGAAAGGATATGTAAGAATACCACTTCATAAGGAAATACAGTTTTGCAGAGTAAAGACATATACGTACGCATTGGAAACTCTTTACGAGAAGAAATAACGCATCGTACAAAATTAGCTTGTATCTCCAAAACTACACGTTGTATCTCGAAAAGAATTGTTGTGGCGTGTACGTCTTAACATGTAGCATCTAAAGAGAACCAAAAGGAGAATTTTCTTTCGTCAAAATTTTTCAGAAAATCACGTTTAAAGAAATCACGCATCGTGCGAAATTATCTTGTTTTTCCTAAACAACACGTTGTAAGTCGAAAAGCTTTCATGTTGCGTGTATGTCTAAGTGTGTAGCCTCAAAAGAGAAGGCACAGGACAGTTTTCTCTCGAAAGGATATGTAAGAATACCACTTCATAAGGAAATACAGTTTTGCAGAGTAAAGACATATACGTACGCATTGGAAACTCTTTACGAGAAGAAATAACGCATCGTACAAAATTAGCTTGTATCTCCAAAACTACACGTTGTATCTCGAAAAGAATTGTTGTGGCGTGTACGTCTTAACATGTAGCATCTAAAGAGAACCAAAAGGAGAATTTTCTTTCGTCAAAATTTTTCAGAAAATCACGTTTTAAGGAAATCCCGCATCGTGCGAAATTATCTTGTTTTTCCTAAACAACACGTTGTAAGTCGAAAAGCTTTCATGTTGCGTGTATGTCTAAGTGTGTAGCCTCAAAAGAGAAGGCACAGGACAGTTTTCTCTCGAAAGGATATGTAAGAATACCACTTCATAAGGAAATACAGTTTTGCAGAGTAAAGACATATACGTACGCATTGGAAACTCTTTACGAGAAGAAATAACGCATCGTACAAAATTAGCTTGTATCTCCAAAACTACACGTTGTATCTCGAAAAGAATTGTTGTGGCGTGTACGTCTTAACATGTAGCATCTAAAGAGAACCAAAAGGAGAATTTTCTTTCGTCAAAATTTTTCAGAAAATCACGTTTTAAGGAAATCCCGCATCGTGCGAAATTATCTTGTTTTTCCTATACAACACGTTGTAAGTCGAAAAGCTTTCATGTTGCGTGTATGTCTAAGTGTGTAGCCTCAAAAGAGAAGGCACAGGACAGTTTTCTCTCGAAAGGATATGTAAGAATACCACTTCATAAGGAAATACAGTTTTGCAGAGTAAAGACATATACGTACGCATTGGAAACTCTTTACGAGAAGAAATAACGCATCGTACAAAATTAGCTTGTATCTCCAAAACTACACGTTGTATCTCGAAAAGAATTGTTGTGGCGTGTACGTCTTAACATGTAGCATCTAAAGAGAACCAAAAGGAGAATTTTCTTTCGTCAAAATTTTTCAGAAAATCACGTTTAAGGAAATCCCGCATCGTGCGAAATTATCTTGTTTTTCCTAAACAACACGTTGTAAGTCGAAAAGCTTTCATGTTGCGTGTATGTCTAAGTGTGTAGCCTCAAAAGAGAAGGCACAGGACAGTTTTCTCTCGAAAGGATATGTAAGAATACCACTTCATAAGGAAATACAGTTTTGCAGAGTAAAGACATATACGTACGCATTGGAAACTCTTTACGAGAAGAAATAACGCATCGTACAAAATTAGCTTGTATCTCCAAAACTACACGTTGTATCTCGAAAAGAATTGTTGTGGCGTGTACGTCTTAACATGTAGCATCTAAAGAGAACCAAAAGGAGAATTTTCTTTCGTCAAAATTTTTCAGAAAATCACGTTTTAAGGAAATCCCGCATCGTGCGAAATTATCTTGTTTTTCCTAAACAACACGTTGTAAGTCGAAAAGCTTTCATGTTGCGTGTATGTCTAAGTGTGTAGCCTCAAAAGAGAAGGCACAGGACAGTTTTCTCTCGAAAGGATATGTAAGAATACCACTTCATAAGGAAATACAGTTTTGCAGAGTAAAGACATATACGTACGCATTGGAAACTCTTTACGAGAAGAAATAACGCATCGTACAAAATTAGCTTGTATCTCCAAAACTACACGTTGTATCTCGAAAAGAATTGTTGTGGCGTGTACGTCTTAACATGTAGCATCTAAAGAGAACCAAAAGGAGAATTTTCTTTCGTCAAAATTTTTCAGAAAATCACGTTTTAAGGAAATCCCGCATCGTGCGAAATTATCTTGTTTTTCCTAAACAACACGTTGTAAGTCGAAAAGCTTTCATGTTGCGTGTATGTCTAAGTGTGTAGCCTCAAAAGAGAAGGCACAGGACAGTTTTCTCTCGAAAGGATATGTAAGAATACCACTTCATAAGGAAATACAGTTTTGCAGAGTAAAGACATATACGTACGCATTGGAAACTCTTTACGAGAAGAAATAACGCATCGTACAAAATTAGCTTGTATCTCCAAAACTACACGTTGTATCTCGAAAAGAATTGTTGTGGCGTGTACGTCTTAACATGTAGCATCTAAAGAGAACCAAAAGGAGAATTTTCTTTCGTCAAAATTTTTCAGAAAATCACGTTTTAAGGAAATCCCGCATCGTGCGAAATTATCTTGTTTTTCCTAAACAACACGTTGTAAGTCGAAAAGCTTTCATGTTGCGTGTATGTCTAAGTGTGTAGCCTCAAAAGAGAAGGCACAGGACAGTTTTCTCTCGAAAGGATATGTAAGAATACCACTTCATAAGGAAATACAGTTTTGCAGAGTAAAGACATATACGTACGCATTGGAAACTCTTTACGAGAAGAAATAACGCATCGTACAAAATTAGCTTGTATCTCCAAAACTACACGTTGTATCTCGAAAAGAATTGTTGTGGCGTGTACGTCTTAACATGTAGCATCTAAAGCGAACCAAAAGGAGAATTTTCTTTCGTCAAAATTTTTCAGAAAATCACGTTTTAAGGAAATCCCGCACCGTGCGAAATTATCTTGTTTTTCCTAAACAACACGTTGTAAGTCGAAAAGCTTTCATGTTGCGTGTATGTCTAAGTGTGTAGCCTCAAAAGAGAAGGCACAGGACAGTTTTCTCTCGAAAGGATATGTAAGAATACCACTTCATAAGGAAATACAGTTTTGCAGAGTAAAGACATATACGTACGCATTGGAAACTCTTTACGAGAAGAAATAACGCATCGTACAAAATTAGCTTGTATCTCCAAAACTACACGTTGTATCTCGAAAAGAATTGTTGTGGCGTGTACGTCTTAACATGTAGCATCTAAAGAGAACCAAAAGGAGAATTTTCTTTCGTCAAAATTTTTCAGAAAATCACGTTTTAAGGAAATCCCGCATCGTGCGAAATTATCTTGTTTTTCCTAAACAACACGTTGTAAGTCGAAAAGCTTTCATGTTGCGTGTATGTCTAAGTGTGTAGCCTCAAAAGAGAAGGCACAGGACAGTTTTCTCTCGAAAGGATATGTAAGAATACCACTTCATAAGGAAATACAGTTTTGCAGAGTAAAGACATATACGTACGCATCGGAAACTCTTTACGAGAAGAAATAACTCATCGTACAAAATTAGCTTGTATCTCCAAAACTACACGTTGTATCTCGAAAAGAATTGTTGTGGCGTGTACGTCTTAACATGTAGCATCTAAAGCGAACCAAAAGGAGAATTTTCTTTCGTCAAAATTTTTCAGAAAATCACGTTTTAAGGAAATCCCGCATCGTGCGAAATTATCTTGTTTTTCCTAAACAACACGTTGTAAGTCGAAAAGCTTTCATGTTGCGTGTATGTCTAAGTGTGTAGCCTCAAAAGAGAAGGCACAGGACAGTTTTCTCTCGAAAGGATATGTAAGAATACCACTTCATAAGGAAATACAGTTTTGCAGAGTAAAGACATATACGTACGCATTGGAAACTCTTTACGAGAAGAAATAACGCATCGTACAAAATTAGCTTGTATCTCCAAAACTACACGTTGTATCTCGAAAAGAATTGTTGTGGCGTGTACGTCTTAACATGTAGCATCTAAAGAGAACCAAAAGGAGAATTTTCTTTCGTCAAAATTTTTCAGAAAATCACTTTTTAAGGAAATCCCGCATCGTGCGAAATTATCTTGTTTTTCCTAAACAACACGTTGTAAGTCGAAAAGCTTTCATGTTGCGTGTATGTCTAAGTGTGTAGCCTCAAAAGAGAAGGCACAGGACAGTTTTCTCTCGAAAGGATATGTAAGAATACCACTTCATAAGGAAATACAGTTTTGCAGAGTAAAGACATATACGTACGCATTGGAAACTCTTTACGAGAAGAAATAACGCATCGTACAAAATTAGCTTGTATCTCCAAAACTACACGTTGTATCTCGAAAAGAATTGTTGTGGCGTGTACGTCTTAACATGTAGCATCTAAAGAGAACCAAAAGGAGAATTTTCTTTCGTCAAAATTTTTCAGAAAATCACTTTTTAAGGAAATCCCGCATCGTGCGAAATTATCTTGTTTTTCCTAAACAACACGTTGTAAGTCGAAAAGCTTTCATGTTGCGTGTATGTCTAAGTGTGTAGCCTCAAAAGAGAAGGCACAGGACAGTTTTCTCTCGAAAGGATATGTAAGAATACCACTTCATAAGGAAATACAGTTTTGCAGAGTAAAGACATATACGTACGCATTGGAAACTCTTTACGAGAAGAAATAACGCATCGTACAAAATTAGCTTGTATCTCCAAAACTACACGTTGTATCTCGAAAAGAATTGTTGTGGCGTGTACGTCTTAACATGTAGCATCTAAAGAGAACCAAAAGGAGAATTTTCTTTCGTCAAAATTTTTCAGAAAATCACGTTTTAAGGAAATCCCGCATCGTGCGAAATTATCTTGTTTTTCCTAAACAACACGTTGTAAGTGGAAAAGCTTTCATGTTGCGTGTATGTCTAAGTGTGTAGCCTCAAAAGAGAAGGCACAGGACAGTTTTCTCTCGAAAGGATATGTAAGAATACCACTTCATAAGGAAATACAGTTTTGCAGAGTAAAGACATATACGTAAGCATTGGAAACTCTTTACGAGAAGAAATAACGCATCGTACAAAATTAGCTTGTATCTCCAAAACTACACGTTGTATCTCGAAAAGAATTGTTGTGGCGTGTACGTCTTAACATGTAGCATCTAAAGCGAACCAAAAGGAGAATTTTCTTTCGTCAAAATTTTTCAGAAAATCACGTTTTAAGGAAATCCCGCATCGTGCGAAATTATCTTGTTTTTCCTAAACAACACGTTGTAAGTCGAAAAGCTTTCATGTTGCGTGTATGTCTAAGTGTGTAGCCTCAAAAGAGAAGGCACAGGACAGTTTTCTCTCGAAAGGATATGTAAGAATACCACTTCATAAGGAAATACAGTTTTGCAGAGTAAAGACATATACGTACGCATTGGAAACTCTTTACGAGAAGAAATAACGCATCATACAAAATTAGCTTGTATCTCCAAAACTACACGTTGTATCTCGAAAAGAATTGTTGTGGCGTGTACGTCTTAACATGTAGCATCTAAAGAGAACCAAAAGGAGAATTTTCTTTCGTCAAAATTTTTCAGAAAATCACGTTTTAAGGAAATCCCGCATCGTGCGAAATTATCTTGTTTTTCCTAAACAACACGTTGTAAGTCGAAAAGCTTTCATGTTGCGTGTATGTCTAAGTGTGTAGCCTCAAAAGAGAAGGCACAGGACAGTTTTCTCTCGAAAGGATATGTAAGAATACCACTTCATAAGGAAATACAGTTTTGCAGAGTAAAGACATATACGTACGCATCGGAAACTCTTTACGAGAAGAAATAACGCATCGTACAAAATTAGCTTGTATCTCCAAAACTACACGTTGTATCTCGAAAAGAATTGTTGTGGCGTGTACGTCTTAACATGTAGCATCTAAAGCGAACCAAAAGGAGAATTTTCTTTCGTCAAAATTTTTCAGAAAATCACGTTTTAAGGAAATCCCGCATCATGCGAAATTATCTTGTTTTTCCTAAACAACACGTTGTAAGTCGAAAAGCTTTCATGTTGCGTGTATGTCTAAGTGTGTAGCCTCAAAAGAGAAGGCACAGGACAGTTTTCTCTCGAAAGGATATGTAAGAATACCACTTCATAAGGAAATACAGTTTTGCAGAGTAAAGACATATACGTACGCATTGGAAACTCTTTACGAGAAGAAATAACGCATCGTACAAAATTAGCTTGTATCTCCAAAACTACACGTTGTATCTCGAAAAGAATTGTTGTGGCGTGTACGTCTTAACATGTAGCATCTAAAGAGAACCAAAAGGAGAATTTTCTTTCGTCAAAATTTTTCAGAAAATCACTTTTTAAGGAAATCCCGCATCGTGCGAAATTATCTTGTTTTTCCTAAACAACACGTTGTAAGTCGAAAAGCTTTCATGTTGCGTGTATGTCTAAGTGTGTAGCCTCAAAAGAGAAGGCACAGGACAGTTTTCTCTCGAAAGGATATGTAAGAATACCACTTCATAAGGAAATACAGTTTTGCAGAGTAAAGACATATACGTACGCATTGGAAACTCTTTACGAGAAGAAATAACGCATAGTACAAAATTAGCTTGTATCTCCAAAACTACACGTTGTATCTCGAAAAGAATTGTTGTGGCGTGTACGTCTTAACATGTAGCATCTAAAGAGAACCAAAAGGAGAATTTTCTTTCGTCAAAATTTTTCAGAAAATCACGTTTTAAGGAAATCCCGCATCGTGCGAAATTATCTTGTTTTTCCTAAACAACACGTTGTAAGTCGAAAAGCTTTCATGTTGCGTGTATGTCTAAGTGTGTAGCCTCAAAAGAGAAGGCACAGGACAGTTTTCTCTCGAAAGGATATGTAAGAATACCACTTCATAAGGAAATACAGTTTTGCAGAGTAAAGACATATACGTACGCATTGGAAACTCTTTACGAGAAGAAATAACGCATCGTACAAAATTAGCTTGTATCTCCAAAACTACACGTTGTATCTCGAAAAGAATTGTTGTGGCGTGTACGTCTTAACATGTAGCATCTAAAGCGAACCAAAAGGAGAATTTTCTTTCGTCAAAATTTTTCAGAAAATCACGTTTTAAGGAAATCCCGCATCGTGCGACATTATCTTGTTTTTCCTAAACAACACGTTGTAAGTCGAAAAGCTTTCATGTTGCGTGTATGTCTAAGTGTGTAGCCTCAAAAGAGAAGGCACAGGACAGTTTTCTCTCGAAAGGATATGTAAGAATACCACTTCATAAGGAAATACAGTTTTGCAGAGTAAAGACATATACGTACGCATTGGAAACTCTTTACGAGAAGAAATAACGCATCGTACAAAATTAGCTTGTATCTCCAAAACTACACGTTGTATCTCGAAAAGAATTGTTGTGGCGTGTACGTCTTAACATGTAGCATCTAAAGAGAACCAAAAGGAGAATTTTCTTTCGTCAAAATTTTTCAGAAAATCACGTTTTAAGGAAATCCCGCATCGTGCGAAATTATCTTGTTTTTCCTAAACAACACGTTGTAAGTCGAAAAGCTTTCATGTTGCGTGTATGTCTAAGTGTGTAGCCTCAAAAGAGAAGGCACAGGACAGTTTTCTCTCGAAAGGATATGTAAGAATACCACTTCATAAGGAAATACAGTTTTGCAGAGTAAAGACATATACGTACGCATTGGAAACTCTTTACGAGAAGAAATAACGCATCGTACAAAATTAGCTTGTATCTCCAAAACTACACGTTGTATCTCGAAAAGAATTGTTGTGGCGTGTACGTCTTAACATGTAGCATCTAAAGAGAACCAAAAGGAGAATTTTCTTTCGTCAAAATTTTTCAGAAAATCACGTTTTAAGGAAATCCCGCATCGTGCGAAATTATCTTGTTTTTCCTAAACAACACGTTGTAAGTCGAAAAGCTTTCATGTTGCGTGTATGTCTAAGTGTGTAGCCTCAAAAGAGAAGGCACAGGACAGTTTTCTCTCGAAAGGATATGTAAGAATACCACTTCATAAGGAAATACAGTTTTGCAGAGTAAAGACATATACGTACGCATTGGAAACTCTTTACGAGAAGAAATAACGCATCGTACAAAATTAGCTTGTATCTCCAAAACTACACGTTGTATCTCGAAAAGAATTGTTGTGGCGTGTACGTCTTAACATGTAGCATCTAAAGAGAACCAAAAGGAGAATTTTCTTTCGTCAAAATTTTTCAGAAAATCACGTTTTAAGGAAATCCCGCATCGTGCGAAATTATCTTGTTTTTCCTAAACAACACGTTGTAAGTCGAAAAGCTTTCATGTTGCGTGTATGTCTAAGTGTGTAGCCTCAAAAGAGAAGGCACAGGACAGTTTTCTCTCGAAAGGATATGTAAGAATACCACTTCATAAGGAAATACAGTTTTGCAGAGTAAAGACATATACGTACGCATTGGAAACTCTTTACGAGAAGAAATAACGCATCGTACAAAATTAGCTTGTATCTCCAAAACTACACGTTGTATCTCGAAAAGAATTGTTGTGGCGTGTACGTCTTAACATGTAGCATCTAAAGAGAACCAAAAGGAGAATTTTCTTTCGTCAAAATTTTTCAGAAAATCACGTTTTAAGGAAATCCCTCATCGTGCGAAATTATCTTGTTTTTCCTAAACAACACGTTGTAAGTCGAAAAGCTTTCATGTTGCGTGTATGTCTAAGTGTGTAGCCTCAAAAGAGAAGGCACAGGACAGTTTTCTCTCGAAAGGATATGTAAGAATACCACTTCATAAGGAAATACAGTTTTGCAGAGTAAAGACATATACGTACGCATTGGAAACTCTTTACGAGAAGAAATAACGCATCGTACAAAATTAGCTTGTATCTCCAAAACTACACGTTGTATCTCGAAAAGAATTGTTGTGGCGTGTACGTCTTAACATGTAGCATCTAAAGAGAACCAAAAGGAGAATTTTCTTTCGTCAAAATTTTTCAGAAAATCACGTTTTAAGGAAATCCCGCATCGTGCGAAATTATCTTGTTTTTCCTAAACAACACGTTGTAAGTCGAAAAGCTTTCATGTTGCGTGTATGTCTAAGTGTGTAGCCTCAAAAGAGAAGGCACAGGACAGTTTTCTCTCGAAAGGATATGTAAGAATACCACTTCATAAGGAAATAAAGTTTTGCAGAGTAAAGACATATACGTACGCATTGGAAACTCTTTACGAGAAGAAATAACGCATCGTACAAAATTAGCTTGTATCTCCAAAACTACACGTTGTATCTCGCAAAGAATTGTTGTGGCGTGTACGTCTTAACATGTAGCATCTAAAGAGAACCAAAAGGAGAATTTTCTTTCGTCAAAATTTTTCAAAAAATCACGTTTTAAGGAAATCCCGCATCGTGCGAAATTATCTTGTTTTTCCTAAACAACACGTTGTAAGTCGAAAAGCTTTCATGTTGCGTGTATGTCTAAGTGTGTAGCCTCAAAAGAGAAGGCACAGGACAGTTTTCTCTCGAAAGGATATGTAAGAATACCACTTCATAAGGAAATACAGTTTTGCAGCGTAAAGACATATACGTACGCATTGGAAACTCTTTACGAGAAGAAATAACGCATCGTACAAAATTAGCTTGTATCTCCAAAACTACACGTTGTATCTCGAAAAGAATTGTTGTGGCGTGTACGTCTTAACATGTAGCATCTAAAGAGAACCAAAAGGAGAATTTTCTTTCGTCAAAATTTTTCAGAAAATCACGTTTTAAGGAAATCCCGCATCGTGCGAAATTATCTTGTTTTTCCTAAACAACACGTTGTAAGTCGAAAAGCTTTCATGTTGCGTGTATGTCTAAGTGTGTAGCCTCAAAAGAGAAGGCACAGGACAGTTTTCTCTCGAAAGGATATGTAAGAATATCACTTCATAAGGAAATACAGTTTTGCAGAGTAAAGACATATACGTACGCATTGGAAACTCTTTACGAGAAGAAATAACGCATCGTACAAAATTAGCTTGTATCTCCAAAACTACACGTTGTATCTCGAAAAGAATTGTTGTGGCGTGTACGTCTTAACATGTAGCATCTAAAGAGAACCAAAAGGAGAATTTTCTTTCGTCAAAATTTTTCAGAAAATCACGTTTTAAGGAAATCCCTCATCGTGCGAAATTATCTTGTTTTTCCTAAACAACACGTTGTAAGTCGAAAAGCTTTCATGTTGCGTGTATGTCTAAGTGTGTAGCCTCAAAAGAGAAGGCACAGGACAGTTTTCTCTCGAAAGGATATGTAAGAATACCACTTCATAAGGAAATACAGTTTTGCAGAGTAAAGACATATACGTACGCATTGGAAACTCTTTACGAGAAGAAATAACGCATCGTACAAAATTAGCTTGTATCTCCAAAACTACACGTTGTATCTCGAAAAGAATTGTTGTGGCGTGTACGTCTTAACATGTAGCATCTAAAGAGAACCAAAAGGAGAATTTTCTTTCGTCAAAATTTTTCAGAAAATCACGTTTTAAGGAAATCCCGCATCGTGCGAAATTATCTTGTTTTTCCTAAACAACACGTTGTAAGTCGAAAAGCTTTCATGTTGCGTGTATGTCTAAGTTTGTAGCCTCAAAAGAGAAGGCACAGGACAGTTTTCTCTCGAAAGGATATGTAAGAATACCACTTCATAAGGAAATAAAGTTTTGCAGAGTAAAGACATATACGTACGCATTGGAAACTCTTTACGAGAAGAAATAACGCATCGTACAAAATTAGCTTGTATCTCCAAAACTACACGTTGTATCTCGCAAAGAATTGTTGTGGCGTGTACGTCTTAACATGTAGCATCTAAAGAGAACCAAAAGGAGAATTTTCTTTCGTCAAAATTTTTCAAAAAATTACGTTTTAGGAAATCCCGCATCGTGCGAAATTATCTTGTTTTTCCTAAACAACACGTTGTAAGTCGAAAAGCTTTCATGTTGCGTGTATGTCTAAGTGTGTAGCCTCAAAAGAGAAGGCACAGGACAGTTTTCTCTCGAAAGGATATGTAAGAATACCACTTCATAAGGAAATACAGTTTTGCAGAGTAAAGACATATACGTACGCATTGGAAACTCTTTACGAGAAGAAATAACGCATCGTACAAAATTAGTTGTATCTCCAAAACTACACGTTGTATCTCGAAAAGAATTGTTGTGGCGTGTACGTCTTAACATGTAGCATCTAAAGAGAACCAAAAGGAGAATTTTCTTTCGTCAAAATTTTTCAGAAAATCACGTTTTAAGGAAATCCCGCATCGTGCGAAATTATCTTGTTTTTCCTAAACAACACGTTGTAAGTCGAAAAGCTTTCATGTTGCGTGTATGTCTAAGTGTGTAGCCTCAAAAGAGAAGGCACAGGACAGTTTTCTCTCGAAAGGATATGTAAGAATACCACTTCATAAGGAAATACAGTTTTGCAGAGTAAAGACATATACGTACGCATTGGAAACTCTTTACGAGAAGAAATAACGCATCGTACAAAATTAGCTTGTATCTCCAAAACTACACGTTGTATCTCGAAAAGAATTGTTGTGGCGTGTACGTCTTAACATGTAGCATCTAAAGAGAACCAAAAGGAGAATTTTCTTTCGTCAAAATTTTTCAGAAAATCACGTTTTAAGGAAATCCCGCATCGTGCGAAATTATCTTGTTTTTCCTAAACAACACGTTGTAAGTCGAAAAGCTTTCATGTTGCGTGTATGTCTAAGTGTGTAGCCTCAAAAGAGAAGGCACAGGACAGTTTACTCTCGAAAGGATATGTAAGAATACCACTTCATAAGGAAATACAGTTTTGCAGAGTAAAGACATATACGTACGCATTGGAAACTCTTTACGAGAAGAAATAACGCATAGTACAAAATTAGCTTGTATCTCCAAAACTACACGTTGTATCTCGAAAAGAATTGTTGTGGCGTGTACGTCTTAACATGTAGCATCTAAAGAGAACCAAAAGGAGAATTTTCTTTCGTCAAAATTTTTCAGAAAATCACGTTTTAAGGAAATCCCGCATCGTGCGAAATTATCTTGTTTTTCCTAAACAACACGTTGTAAGTCGAAAAGCTTTCATGTTGCGTGTATGTCTAAGTGTGTAGCCTCAAAAGAGAAGGCACAGGACAGTTTTCTCTCGAAAGGATATGTAAGAATACCACTTCATAAGGAAATACAGTTTTGCAGAGTAAAGACATATACGTACGCATCGGAAACTCTTTACGAGAAGAAATAACTCATCGTACAAAATTAGCTTGTATCTCCAAAACTACACGTTGTATCTCGAAAAGAATTGTTGTGGCGTGTACGTCTTAACATGTAGCATCTAAAGCGAACCAAAAGGAGAATTTTCTTTCGTCAAAATTTTTCAGAAAATCACGTTTTAAGGAAATCCCGCATCATGCGAAATTATCTTGTTTTTCCTAAACAACACGTTGTAAGTCGAAAAGCTTTCATGTTGCGTGTATGTCTAAGTGTGTAGCCTCAAAAGAGAAGGCACAGGACAGTTTTCTCTCGAAAGGATATGTAAGAATACCACTTCATAAGGAAATACAGTTTTGCAGAGTAAAGACATATACGTACGCATTGGAAACTCTTTACGAGAAGAAATAACGCATCGTACAAAATTAGCTTGTATCTCCAAAACTACACGTTGTATCTCGAAAAGAATTGTTGTGGCGTGTACGTCTTAACATGTAGCATCTAAAGAGAACCAAAAGGAGAATTTTCTTTCGTCAAAATTTTTCAGAAAATCACTTTTTAAGGAAATCCCGCATCGTGCGAAATTATCTTGTTTTTCCTAAACAACACGTTGTAAGTCGAAAAGCTTTCATGTTGCGTGTATGTCTAAGTGTGTAGCCTCAAAAGAGAAGGCACAGGACAGTTTTCTCTCGAAAGGATATGTAAGAATACCACTTCATAAGGAAATACAGTTTTGCAGAGTAAAGACATATACGTACGCATTGGAAACTCTTTACGAGAAGAAATAACGCATCGTACAAAATTAGCTTGTATCTCCAAAACTACACGTTGTATCTCGAAAAGAATTGTTGTGGCGTGTACGTCTTAACATGTAGCATCTAAAGAGAACCAAAAGGAGAATTTTCTTTCGTCAAAATTTTTCAGAAAATCACGTTTTAAGGAAATCCCGCATCGTGCGAAATTATCTTGTTTTTCCTAAACAACATGTTGTAAGTGGAAAAGCTTTCATGTTGCGTGTATGTCTAAGTGTGTAGCCTCAAAAGAGAAGGCACAGGACAGTTTTCTCTCGAAAGGATATGTAAGAATACCACTTCATAAGGAAATACAGTTTTGCAGAGTAAAGACATATACGTAAGCATTGGAAACTCTTTACGAGAAGAAATAACGCATCGTACAAAATTAGCTTGTATCTCCAAAACTACACGTTGTATCTCGAAAAGAATTGTTGTGGCGTGTACGTCTTAACATGTAGCATCTAAAGCGAACCAAAAGGAGAATTTTCTTTCGTCAAAATTTTTCAGAAAATCACGTTTTAAGGAAATCCCGCATCGTGCGAAATTATCTTGTTTTTCCTAAACAACACGTTGTAAGTCGAAAAGCTTTCATGTTGCGTGTATGTCTAAGTGTGTAGCCTCAAAAGAGAAGGCACAGGACAGTTTTCTCTCGAAAGGATATGTAAGAATACCACTTCATAAGGAAATACAGTTTTGCAGAGTAAAGACATATACGTACGCATTGGAAACTCTTTACGAGAAGAAATAACGCATCATACAAAATTAGCTTGTATCTCCAAAACTACACGTTGTATCTCGAAAAGAATTGTTGTGGCGTGTACGTCTTAACATGTAGCATCTAAAGAGAACCAAAAGGAGAATTTTCTTTCGTCAAAATTTTTCAGAAAATCACGTTTTAAGGAAATCCCGCATCGTGCGAAATTATCTTGTTTTTCCTAAACAACACGTTGTAAGTCGAAAAGCTTTCATGTTGCGTGTATGTCTAAGTGTGTAGCCTCAAAAGAGAAGGCACAGGACAGTTTTCTCTCGAAAGGATATGTAAGAATACCACTTCATAAGGAAATACAGTTTTGCAGAGTAAAGACATATACGTACGCATCGGAAACTCTTTACGAGAAGAAATAACGCATCGTACAAAATTAGCTTGTATCTCCAAAACTACACGTTGTATCTCGAAAAGAATTGTTGTGGCGTGTACGTCTTAACATGTAGCATCTAAAGCGAACCAAAAGGAGAATTTTCTTTCGTCAAAATTTTTCAGAAAATCACGTTTTAAGGAAATCCCGCATCATGCGAAATTATCTTGTTTTTCCTAAACAACACGTTGTAAGTCGAAAAGCTTTCATGTTGCGTGTATGTCTAAGTGTGTAGCCTCAAAAGAGAAGGCACAGGACAGTTTTCTCTCGAAAGGATATGTAAGAATACCACTTCATAAGGAAATACAGTTTTGCAGAGTAAAGACATATACGTACGCATTGGAAACTCTTTACGAGAAGAAATAACGCATCGTACAAAATTAGCTTGTATCTCCAAAACTACACGTTGTATCTCGAAAAGAATTGTTGTGGCGTGTACGTCTTAACATGTAGCATCTAAAGAGAACCAAAAGGAGAATTTTCTTTCGTCAAAATTTTTCAGAAAATCACTTTTTAAGGAAATCCCGCATCGTGCGAAATTATCTTGTTTTTCCTAAACAACACGTTGTAAGTCGAAAAGCTTTCATGTTGCGTGTATGTCTAAGTGTGTAGCCTCAAAAGAGAAGGCACAGGACAGTTTTCTCTCGAAAGGATATGTAAGAATACCACTTCATAAGGAAATACAGTTTTGCAGAGTAAAGACATATACGTACGCATTGGAAACTCTTTACGAGAAGAAATAACGCATAGTACAAAATTAGCTTGTATCTCCAAAACTACACGTTGTATCTCGAAAAGAATTGTTGTGGCGTGTACGTCTTAACATGTAGCATCTAAAGAGAACCAAAAGGAGAATTTTCTTTCGTCAAAATTTTTCAGAAAATCACGTTTTAAGGAAATCCCGCATCGTGCGAAATTATCTTGTTTTTCCTAAACAACACGTTGTAAGTCGAAAAGCTTTCATGTTGCGTGTATGTCTAAGTGTGTAGCCTCAAAAGAGAAGGCACAGGACAGTTTTCTCTCGAAAGGATATGTAAGAATACCACTTCATAAGGAAATACAGTTTTGCAGAGTAAAGACATATACGTACGCATTGGAAACTCTTTACGAGAAGAAATAACGCATCGTACAAAATTAGCTTGTATCTCCAAAACTACACGTTGTATCTCGAAAAGAATTGTTGTGGCGTGTACGTCTTAACATGTAGCATCTAAAGCGAACCAAAAGGAGAATTTTCTTTCGTCAAAATTTTTCAGAAAATCACGTTTTAAGGAAATCCCGCATCGTGCGACATTATCTTGTTTTTCCTAAACAACACGTTGTAAGTCGAAAAGCTTTCATGTTGCGTGTATGTCTAAGTGTGTAGCCTCAAAAGAGAAGGCACAGGACAGTTTTCTCTCGAAAGGATATGTAAGAATACCACTTCATAAGGAAATACAGTTTTGCAGAGTAAAGACATATACGTACGCATTGGAAACTCTTTACGAGAAGAAATAACGCATCGTACAAAATTAGCTTGTATCTCCAAAACTACACGTTGTATCTCGAAAAGAATTGTTGTGGCGTGTACGTCTTAACATGTAGCATCTAAAGAGAACCAAAAGGAGAATTTTCTTTCGTCAAAATTTTTCAGAAAATCACGTTTTAAGGAAATCCCGCATCGTGCGAAATTATCTTGTTTTTCCTAAACAACACGTTGTAAGTCGAAAAGCTTTCATGTTGCGTGTATGTCTAAGTGTGTAGCCTCAAAAGAGAAGGCACAGGACAGTTTTCTCTCGAAAGGATATGTAAGAATACCACTTCATAAGGAAATACAGTTTTGCAGAGTAAAGACATATACGTACGCATTGGAAACTCTTTACGAGAAGAAATAACGCATCGTACAAAATTAGCTTGTATCTCCAAAACTACACGTTGTATCTCGAAAAGAATTGTTGTGGCGTGTACGTCTTAACATGTAGCATCTAAAGAGAACCAAAAGGAGAATTTTCTTTCGTCAAAATTTTTCAGAAAATCACGTTTTAAGGAAATCCCGCATCGTGCGAAATTATCTTGTTTTTCCTAAACAACACGTTGTAAGTCGAAAAGCTTTCATGTTGCGTGTATGTCTAAGTGTGTAGCCTCAAAAGAGAAGGCACAGGACAGTTTTCTCTCGAAAGGATATGTAAGAATACCACTTCATAAGGAAATACAGTTTTGCAGAGTAAAGACATATACGTACGCATTGGAAACTCTTTACGAGAAGAAATAACGCATCGTACAAAATTAGCTTGTATCTCCAAAACTACACGTTGTATCTCGAAAAGAATTGTTGTGGCGTGTACGTCTTAACATGTAGCATCTAAAGAGAACCAAAAGGAGAATTTTCTTTCGTCAAAATTTTTCAGAAAATCACGTTTTAAGGAAATCCCGCATCGTGCGAAATTATCTTGTTTTTCCTAAACAACACGTTGTAAGTCGAAAAGCTTTCATGTTGCGTGTATGTCTAAGTGTGTAGCCTCAAAAGAGAAGGCACAGGACAGTTTTCTCTCGAAAGGATATGTAAGAATACCACTTCATAAGGAAATACAGTTTTGCAGAGTAAAGACATATACGTACGCATTGGAAACTCTTTACGAGAAGAAATAACGCATCGTACAAAATTAGCTTGTATCTCCAAAACTACACGTTGTATCTCGAAAAGAATTGTTGTGGCGTGTACGTCTTAACATGTAGCATCTAAAGAGAACCAAAAGGAGAATTTTCTTTCGTCAAAATTTTTCAGAAAATCACGTTTTAAGGAAATCCCTCATCGTGCGAAATTATCTTGTTTTTCCTAAACAACACGTTGTAAGTCGAAAAGCTTTCATGTTGCGTGTATGTCTAAGTGTGTAGCCTCAAAAGAGAAGGCACAGGACAGTTTTCTCTCGAAAGGATATGTAAGAATACCACTTCATAAGGAAATACAGTTTTGCAGAGTAAAGACATATACGTACGCATTGGAAACTCTTTACGAGAAGAAATAACGCATCGTACAAAATTAGCTTGTATCTCCAAAACTACACGTTGTATCTCGAAAAGAATTGTTGTGGCGTGTACGTCTTAACATGTAGCATCTAAAGAGAACCAAAAGGAGAATTTTCTTTCGTCAAAATTTTTCAGAAAATCACGTTTTAAGGAAATCCCGCATCGTGCGAAATTATCTTGTTTTTCCTAAACAACACGTTGTAAGTCGAAAAGCTTTCATGTTGCGTGTATGTCTAAGTGTGTAGCCTCAAAAGAGAAGGCACAGGACAGTTTTCTCTCGAAAGGATATGTAAGAATACCACTTCATAAGGAAATAAAGTTTTGCAGAGTAAAGACATATACGTACGCATTGGAAACTCTTTACGAGAAGAAATAACGCATCGTACAAAATTAGCTTGTATCTCCAAAACTACACGTTGTATCTCGCAAAGAATTGTTGTGGCGTGTACGTCTTAACATGTAGCATCTAAAGAGAACCAAAAGGAGAATTTTCTTTCGTCAAAATTTTTCAAAAAATCACGTTTTAAGGAAATCCCGCATCGTGCGAAATTATCTTGTTTTTCCTAAACAACACGTTGTAAGTCGAAAAGCTTTCATGTTGCGTGTATGTCTAAGTGTGTAGCCTCAAAAGAGAAGGCACAGGACAGTTTTCTCTCGAAAGGATATGTAAGAATACCACTTCATAAGGAAATACAGTTTTGCAGCGTAAAGACATATACGTACGCATTGGAAACTCTTTACGAGAAGAAATAACGCATCGTACAAAATTAGCTTGTATCTCCAAAACTACACGTTGTATCTCGAAAAGAATTGTTGTGGCGTGTACGTCTTAACATGTAGCATCTAAAGAGAACCAAAAGGAGAATTTTCTTTCGTCAAAATTTTTCAGAAAATCACGTTTTAAGGAAATCCCGCATCGTGCGAAATTATCTTGTTTTTCCTAAACAACACGTTGTAAGTCGAAAAGCTTTCATGTTGCGTGTATGTCTAAGTGTGTAGCCTCAAAAGAGAAGGCACAGGACAGTTTTCTCTCGAAAGGATATGTAAGAATATCACTTCATAAGGAAATACAGTTTTGCAGAGTAAAGACATATACGTACGCATTGGAAACTCTTTACGAGAAGAAATAACGCATCGTACAAAATTAGCTTGTATCTCCAAAACTACACGTTGTATCTCGAAAAGAATTGTTGTGGCGTGTACGTCTTAACATGTAGCATCTAAAGAGAACCAAAAGGAGAATTTTCTTTCGTCAAAATTTTTCAGAAAATCACGTTTTAAGGAAATCCCTCATCGTGCGAAATTATCTTGTTTTTCCTAAACAACACGTTGTAAGTCGAAAAGCTTTCATGTTGCGTGTATGTCTAAGTGTGTAGCCTCAAAAGAGAAGGCACAGGACAGTTTTCTCTCGAAAGGATATGTAAGAATACCACTTCATAAGGAAATACAGTTTTGCAGAGTAAAGACATATACGTACGCATTGGAAACTCTTTACGAGAAGAAATAACGCATCGTACAAAATTAGCTTGTATCTCCAAAACTACACGTTGTATCTCGAAAAGAATTGTTGTGGCGTGTACGTCTTAACATGTAGCATCTAAAGAGAACCAAAAGGAGAATTTTCTTTCGTCAAAATTTTTCAGAAAATCACGTTTTAAGGAAATCCCGCATCGTGCGAAATTATCTTGTTTTTCCTAAACAACACGTTGTAAGTCGAAAAGCTTTCATGTTGCGTGTATGTCTAAGTTTGTAGCCTCAAAAGAGAAGGCACAGGACAGTTTTCTCTCGAAAGGATATGTAAGAATACCACTTCATAAGGAAATAAAGTTTTGCAGAGTAAAGACATATACGTACGCATTGGAAACTCTTTACGAGAAGAAATAACGCATCGTACAAAATTAGCTTGTATCTCCAAAACTACACGTTGTATCTCGCAAAGAATTGTTGTGGCGTGTACGTCTTAACATGTAGCATCTAAAGAGAACCAAAAGGAGAATTTTCTTTCGTCAAAATTTTTCAAAAAATTACGTTTTAGGAAATCCCGCATCGTGCGAAATTATCTTGTTTTTCCTAAACAACACGTTGTAAGTCGAAAAGCTTTCATGTTGCGTGTATGTCTAAGTGTGTAGCCTCAAAAGAGAAGGCACAGGACAGTTTTCTCTCGAAAGGATATGTAAGAATACCACTTCATAAGGAAATACAGTTTTGCAGAGTAAAGACATATACGTACGCATTGGAAACTCTTTACGAGAAGAAATAACGCATCGTACAAAATTAGTTGTATCTCCAAAACTACACGTTGTATCTCGAAAAGAATTGTTGTGGCGTGTACGTCTTAACATGTAGCATCTAAAGAGAACCAAAAGGAGAATTTTCTTTCGTCAAAATTTTTCAGAAAATCACGTTTTAAGGAAATCCCGCATCGTGCGAAATTATCTTGTTTTTCCTAAACAACACGTTGTAAGTCGAAAAGCTTTCATGTTGCGTGTATGTCTAAGTGTGTAGCCTCAAAAGAGAAGGCACAGGACAGTTTTCTCTCGAAAGGATATGTAAGAATACCACTTCATAAGGAAATACAGTTTTGCAGAGTAAAGACATATACGTACGCATTGGAAACTCTTTACGAGAAGAAATAACGCATCGTACAAAATTAGCTTGTATCTCCAAAACTACACGTTGTATCTCGAAAAGAATTGTTGTGGCGTGTACGTCTTAACATGTAGCATCTAAAGAGAACCAAAAGGAGAATTTTCTTTCGTCAAAATTTTTCAGAAAATCACGTTTTAAGGAAATCCCGCATCGTGCGAAATTATCTTGTTTTTCCTAAACAACACGTTGTAAGTCGAAAAGCTTTCATGTTGCGTGTATGTCTAAGTGTGTAGCCTCAAAAGAGAAGGCACAGGACAGTTTTCTCTCGAAAGGATATGTAAGAAACCACTTCATAAGGAAATAGAGTTTTGCAGAGTAAAGACATATACGTACGCATTGGAAACTCTTTACGAGAAGAAATAACGCATAGTACAAAATTAGCTTGTATCTCCAAAACTACACGTTGTATCTCGAAAAGAATTGTTGTGGCGTGTACGTCTTAACATGTAGCATCTAAAGAGAACCAAAAGGAGAATTTTCTTTCGTCAAAATTTTTCAGAAAATCAGGTTTTAAGGAAATCCCGCATCGTGCGAAATTATCTTGTTTTTCCTAAACAACACGTTGTAAGTCGAAAAGCTTTCATGTTGCGTGTATGTCTAAGTGTGTAGCCTCAAAAGAGAAGGCACAGGACAGTTTTCTCTCGAAAGGATATGTAAGAATACCACTTCATAAGGAAATACAGTTTTGCAGAGTAAAGACATATACGTACGCATTGGAAACTCTTTACGAGAAGAAATAACGCATCGTACAAAATTAGCTTGTATCTCCAAAACTACACGTTGTATCTCGAAAAGAATTGTTGTGGCGTGTACGTCTTAACATGTAGCATCCAAAGAGAACCAAAAGGAGAATTTTCTTTCGTCAAAATTTTTCAGAAAATCACGTTTTAAGGAAATCCCGCATCGTGCGAAATTATCTTGTTTTTCCTAAACAACACGTTGTAAGTCGAAAAGCTTTCATGTTGCGTGTATGTCTAAGTGTCTAGCCTCAAAAGAGAAGGCACAGGACAGTTTTCTCTCGAAAGGATATGTAAGAAACCACTTCATAAGGAAATAGAGTTTTGCAGAGTAAAGACATATACGTACGCATTGGAAACTCTTTACGAGAAGAAATAACGCATAGTACAAAATTAGCTTGTATCTCCAAAACTACACGTTGTATCTCGAAAAGAATTGTTGTGGCGTGTACGTCTTAACATGTAGCATCTAAAGAGAACCAAAAGGAGAATTTTCTTTCGTCAAAATTTTTCAGAAAATCACGTTTTAAGGAAATCCCGCATCGTGCGAAATTATCTTGTTTTTCCTAAACAACACGTTGTAAGTCGAAAAGCTTTCATGTTGCGTGTATGTCTAAGTGTGTAGCCTCAAAAGAGAAGGCACAGGACAGTTTTCTCTCGAAAGGATATGTAAGAATACCACTTCATAAGGAAATAAAGTTTTGCAGAGTAAAGACATATACGTACGCATTGGAAACTCTTTACGAGAAGAAATAACGCATCGTACAAAATTAGCTTGTATCTCCAAAACTACACGTTGTATCTCGCAAAGAATTGTTGTGCCGTGTACGTCTTAACATGTAGCATCTAAAGAGAACCAAAAGGAGAATTTTCTTTCGTCAAAATTTTTCAAAAAATCACGTTTTAAGGAAATCCCGCATCGTGCGAAATTATCTTGTTTTTCCTAAACAACACGTTGTAAGTCGAAAAGATTTCATGTTGCGTGTATGTCTAAGTGTGTAGCCTCAAAAGAGAAGGCACAGGACAGTTTTCTCTCGAAAGGATATGTAAGAATACCACTTCATAAGGAAATACAGTTTTGCAGAGTAAAGACATATACGTACGCATTGGAAACTCTTTACGAGAAGAAATAACGCATCGTACAAAATTAGCTTGTATCTCCAAAACTACACGTTGTATCTCGAAAAGAATTGTTGTGGCGTGTACGTCTTAACATGTAGCATCTAAAGAGAACCAAAAGGAGAATTTTCTTTCGTCAAAATTTTTCAGAAAATCACGTTTTAAGGAAATCCCGCATCGTGCGAAATTATCTTGTTTTTCCTAAACAACACGTTGTAAGTCGAAAAGCTTTCATGTTGCGTGTATGTCTAAGTGTGTAGCCTCAAAAGAGAAGGCACAGGACAGTTTTCTCTCGAAAGGATATGTAAGAATACCACTTCATAAGGAAATACAGTTTTGCAGAGTAAAGACATATACGTACGCATTGGAAACTCTTTACGAGAAGAAATAACGCATCGTACAAAATTAGCTTGTATCTCCAAAACTACACGTTGTATCTCGAAAAGAATTGTTGTGGCGTGTACGTCTTAACATGTAGCATCTAAAGCGAACCAAAAGGAGAATTTTCTTTCGTCAAAATTTTTCAGAAAATCACGTTTTAAGGAAATCCCGCATCGTGCGAAATTATCTTGTTTTTCCTAAACAACACGTTGTAAGTCGAAAAGCTTTCATGTTGCGTGTATGTCTAAGTGTGTAGCCTCAAAAGAGAAGGCACAGGACAGTTTTCTCTCGAAAGGATATGTAAGAATACCACTTCATAAGGAAATACAGTTTTGCAGAGTAAAGACATATACGTACGCATTGGAAACTCTTTACGAGAAGAAATAACGCATCGTACAAAATTAGCTTGTATCTCCAAAACTACACGTTGTATCTCGAAAAGAATTGTTGTGGCGTGTACGTCTTAACATGTAGCATCTAAAGAGAACCAAAAGGAGAATTTTCTTTCGTCAAAATTTTTCAGAAAATCACGTTTTAAGGAAATCCCGCATCGTGCGAAATTATCTTGTTTTTCCTAAACAACACGTTGTAAGTCGAAAAGCTTTCATGTTGCGTGTATGTCTAAGTGTGTAGCCTCAAAAGAGAAGGCACAGGACAGTTTTCTCTCGAAAGGATATGTAAGAATACCACTTCATAAGGAAATACAGTTTTGCAGAGTAAAGACATATACGTACGCATTGGAAACTCTTTACGAGAAGAAATAACGCATCGTACAAAATTAGCTTGTATCTCCAAAACTACACGTTGTATCTCGAAAAGAATTGTTGTGGCGTGTACGTCTTAACATGTAGCATCTAAAGACAACCAAAACGAGAATTTTCTTTCGTCAAAATTGTTCAGAAAATCACGTTTTAAGGAAAGCCCGCATCGTGCGAAATTATCTTGTTTTTCCTAAACAACACGTTGTAAGTCGAAAAGCTTTCATGTTGCGTGTATGTCTAAGTGTGTAGCCTCAAAAGAGAAGGCACAGGACAGTTTTCTCTCGAAAGGATATGTAAGAATACCACTTCATAAGGAAATAAAGTTTTGCAGAGTAAAGACATATACGTACGCATTGGAAACTCTTTACGAGAAGAAATAACGCATCGTACAAAATTAGCTTGTATCTCCAAAACTACACGTTGTATCTCGAAAAGAATTGTTGTGGCGTGTACGTCTTAACATGTAGCATCTAAAGAGAACCAAAAGGAGAATTTTCTTTGGTCAAAATTGTTCAGAAAATCACGTTTTAAGGAAAGCCCGCATCGTGCGAAATTATCTTGTTTTTCCTAAACAACACGTTGTAAGTCGAAAAGCTTTCATGTTGCGTGTATGTCTAAGTGTGTAGCCTCAAAAGAGAAGGCACAGGACAGTTTTCTCTCGAAAGGATATGTAAGAATACCACTTCATAAGGAAATAGAGTTTTGCAGAGTAAAGACATATACGTACGCATTGGAAACTCTTTACGAGAAGAAATAACGCATCGTACAAAATTAGATTGTATCTCCAAAACTACACGTTGTATCTCGAAAAGAATTGTTGTGGCGTGTACGTCTTAACATGTAGCATCTAAAGAGAACCAAAAGGAGAATTTTCTTTCGTCAAAACTTTTCAGAAAATCACGTTTTAAGGAAATCCCGCATCGTGCGAAATTATCTTGTTTTTCCTAAACAACACGTTGTAAGTCGAAAAGCTTTCATGTTGCGTGTATGTCTAAGTGTGTAGCCTCAAAAGAGAAGGCACAGGACAGTTTTCTCTCGAAAGGATATGTAAGAATACCACTTCATAAGGAAATACAGTTTTGCAGAGTAAAGACATATATGTACGCATTGGAAACTCTTTACGAGAAGAAATAACGCATCGTACAAAATTAGCTTGTATCTCCAAAACTACACGTTGTATCTCGAAAAGAATTGTTGTGGCGTGTACGTCTTAACATGTAGCATCTAAAGAGAACCAAAAGGAGAATTTTCTTTCGTCAAAACTTTTCAGAAAATCACGTTTTAAGGAAATCCCGCATCGTGCGAAATTATCTTGTTTTTCCTAAACAACACGTTGTAAGTCGAAAAGCTTTCATGTTGTGTGTATGTCTAAGTGTGTAGCCTCAAAGGAGAAGGCACAGGACAGTTTTCTCTCGAAAGGATATGTAAGAATACCACTTCATAAGGAAATACAGTTTTGCAGAGTAAAGACATATACGTACGCATTGGAAACTCTTTACGAGAAGAAATAACGCATCGTACAAAATTAGCTTGTATCTCCAAAACTACACGTTGTATCTCGAAAAGAATTGTTGTGGCGTGTACGTCTTAACATGTAGCATCTAAAGAGAACCAAAAGGAGAATTTTCTTTCGTCAAAATTTTTCAGAAAATCACGTTTTAAGGAAATCCCGCATCGTGCGAAATTATCTTGTTTTTCCTAAACAACACGTTGTAAGTCCAAAAGCTTTCATGTTGCGTGTATGTCTAAGTGTGTAGCCTCAAAGGAGAAGGCACAGGACAGTTTTCTCTCGAAAGGATATGTAAGAATACCACTTCATAAGGAAATACAGTTTTGCAGAGTAAAGACATATACGTACGCATTGGAAACTCTTTACGAGAAGAAATAACGCATCGTACAAAATTAGCTTGTATCTCCAAAACTACACGTTGTATCTCGAAAAGAATTGTTGTGGCGTGTACGTCTTAACATGTAGCATCTAAAGAGAACCAAAAGGAGAATTTTCTTTCGTCAAAATTTTTCAGAAAATCACGTTTTAAGGAAATCCCGCATCGTGCGAAATTATCTTGTTTTTCCTAAACAACACGTTGTAAGTCGAAAAGCTTTCATGTTGCGTGTATGTCTAAGTGTGTAGCCTCAAAAGAGAAGGCACAGGACAGTTTTCTCTCGAAAGGATATGTAAGAATACCACTTCATAAGGAAATAAAGTTTTGCAGAGTAAAGACATATACGTACGCATTGGAAACTCTTTACGAGAAAAAATAACGCATCGTACAAAATTAGCTTGTATCTCCAAAACTACACGTTGTATCTCGCAAAGAATTGTTGTGGCGTGTACGTCTTAACATGTAGCATCTAAAGAGAACCAAAAGGAGAATTTTCTTTCGTCAAAATTTTTCAGAAAATCACGTTTTAAGGAAATCCCGCATCGTGCGAAATTATCTTGTTTTTCCTAAACAACACGTTGTAAGTCGAAAAGCTTTCATGTTGCGTGTATGTCTAAGTGTGTAGCCTCAAAAGAGAAGGCACAGGACAGTTTTCTCTCGAAAGGATATGTAAGAATACCACTTCATAAGGAAATACAGTTTTGCAGAGTAAAGACATATACGTACGCATTGGAAACTCTTTACGAGAAGAAATAACGCATAGTACAAAATTAGCTTGTATCTCCAAAACTACACGTTGTATCTCGAAAAGAATTGTTGTGGCGTGTACGTCTTAACATGTAGCATCTAAAGAGAACCAAAAGGAGAATTTTCTTTCGTCAAAATTTTTCAGAAAATCACGTTTTAAGGAAATCCCGCATCGTGCGAAATTATCTTGTTTTTCCTAAACAACACGTTGTAAGTCCAAAAGCCTTCATGTTGCGTGTATGTCTAAGTGTGTAGCCTCAAAAGAGAAGACACAGGACAGTTTTCTCTCGAAAGGATATGTAAGAATACCACTTCATAAGGAAATACAGTTTTGCAGAGTAAAGACATATACGTACGCATTGGAAACTCTTTACGAGAAGAAATAACGCATCGTACAAAATTAGCTTGTATCTCCAAAACTACACGTTGTATCTCGAAAAGAATTGTTGTGGCGTGTACGTCTTAACATGTAGCATCTAAAGAGAACCAAAAGGAGAATTTTCTTTCGTCAAAATTTTTCAGAAAATCACGTTTTAAGGAAATCCCGCATCGTGCGAAATTATCTTGTTTTTCCTAAACAACACGTTGTAAGTCGAAAAGCTTTCATGTTGCGTGTATGTCTAAGTGTGTAGCCTCAAAAGAGAAGGCACAGGACAGTTTTCTCTCGAAAGGATATGTAAGAATACCACTTCATAAGGAAATACAGTTTTGCAGAGTAAAGACATATACGTACGCATTGGAAACTCTTTACGAGAAGAAATAACGCATCGTACAAAATTAGCTTGTATCTCCAAAACTACACGTTGTATCTCGAAAAGAATTGTTGTGGCGTGTACGTCTTAACATGTAGCATCTAAAGAGAACCAAAAGGAGAATTTTCTTTCGTCAAAATTTTTCAGAAAATCACGTTTTAAGGAAATCCCGCATCGTGCGAAATTATCTTGTTTTTCCTAAACAACACGTTGTAAGTCGAAAAGCTTTCATGTTGCGTGTATGTCTAAGTGTGTAGCCTCAAAGGAGAAGGCACAGGACAGTTTTCTCTCGAAAGGATATGTAAGAATACCACTTCATAAGGAAATACAGTTTTGCAGAGTAAAGACATATACGTACGCATTGGAAACTCTTTACGAGAAGAAATAACGCATCGTACAAAATTAGCTTGTATCTCCAAAACTACACGTTGTATCTCGAAAAGAATTGTTGTGGCGTGTACGTCTTAACATGTAGCATCTAAAGCGAACCAAAAGGAGAATTTTCTTTCGTCAAAATTTTTCAGAAAATCACGTTTTAAGGAAATCCCGCATCGTGCGAAATTATCTTGTTTTTCCTAAACAACACGTTGTAAGTCGAAAAGCTTTCATGTTGCGTGTATGTCTAAGTGTGTAGCCTCAAAAGAGAAGGCACAGGACAGTTTTCTCTCGAAAGGATATGTAA